>NW_026865002.1:0-104202 GCF_026571515.1 Ruditapes philippinarum
AAATTTCGCTACCATTATTTGTTTGGTTTGACGACCCAAACAAATAAAAAACAACAACGTTAAATACCAGTTATAAGTAATGTTGCTTGTTTGATATAAAGGAAAATGTAGGAGTAACATTAAAAGTCAAGTGTAACAATTTTATAACAAAACCGGTTAAAATGCCAAAAAATCATTTCAATTGAGTTAACAACCTGAGATGTAATAAAAACACGAAATGTAATAAACTTTTTAATAGTTTTCTTTTTCTAAAATTATTCTTTAACATCGCCCTTGACTTAGTGAAAATTTACAATTTGTGTCGTGCGTACCTCAAAATATATTTAACCTACAGTCATGAAACTTAACAGGAATGTTGGTCAGCATATGTAGTTGTGCACCTTGGATTTCGCTTGTAAATTTATCCAGTATTTGTAGAGTTATTGCCCTTGACTTAGTAAAAACTTATTCATTTATATAAATGCGTATAATATATATATATATTAAAAATATATAGACAAAACTAATGTGACAAGACAGACCGATTAAATGACCATATATATTTATAGGTGTGTATTATATTTATGAAATAATGCACGGAAGGGCAACCTGAGGTCTTCCTCCACCAGTAAATCTGGAACGTCCCCAAATGCCCTATATATATATATATAATATATATATATATATATATATATATATATATATATATATATATATATACACTCGCATTATATAGATAAGCATTTATATATATACACATGTACATACACACCAATAAATATATATGGTCATTTAATGCACAAATCTGTGAAGCCAAAAAAATGAAAATTTCAATAATTTGACCTTCAAAGTCAAGGTGGTCATTTATGAGTGAAGGTCAATGTATGTCTGGTTATTTTTAAGGGTTATCCTTAAAGATTATTATGTTCAAGTTTGAAGATAATCCATTCAAAAATAACAAAGTTACAGCCAATTATAGCCAAAAAAATGAAAATTTCAATAATTTGACCTTAAATGTCAAGGTCATTTATGAGTGAATGTCAAGATCTGTCTGGTTATTTTTAAGGGTTATCCTTAAAGATTATTATGTTCAAGTTTGAAGACAATCCATTCAAAAATAACAAAGTTACAGCCAATAATAGCCCCAAAAAATGAAAATTTCAATAATTTGACCTTCAAAGTCAAGGTCATTTATGAGTGAAGGTCAAGGTCTGTCTGGTTATTTTGAAGTATTATGTTCAAGTTTGAAGACAATCCATTCAAAAATAACAAAGTTACAACCAATAATAGCAAGAACAAGAAAAATTTGGACTTTTGACCTTGAAGGTCAAGGTCATTTATTGATGAAGGTTAAGGTTAGTGTGGTCTACTGAAAGGTCTTGTCCCAAGGGTTGTTGCTCTGTCTTCCTTTAGGACATCGAGTACTTTTGTTATGGTCATTGGTTTACTTTTATTGTTTCTAGATGATCATTTGGTGTTTTACTTATTTAACCTTTGTAACCATAACAACTGTTAGAATTTCACTTGGCGGGGATTCATTTATTTACACTGTCTTGTTTATAGGAACATGGTAGGGCTAAGAGCGAGGTTTGGTTAACCATTAACCGGTTTAAACTCCCCAGCAGTATTTATGCTGCTGACCCTTTCCAAAAGGCCCCTTGTGTTTCAGAAATCGTGGTTTTTTTTACCCTTTTTTTTGACACTTTGGTGTCTTTGTTTTTTTTCTCTCTACGGTAAATATTTTTTTGTTTTTATTTATTTTTTTAAAACCCCCTTCCCGGTCTCCCGTTTTGCTTTTTGGGCCAGTATTCAATCATTTTTTTCTTTTAGTTTTTTATCAGTTTTCTAAATTTTATTTTTATGTAGTGGTTTTTCCTGCCCCTCTCGCCTTGTCCCCGTCCTGTCTTTTTTTTTTGGTCCCCCGGGGTCCTTGCCACTGATCGGATGGGGGCTACGTTTTTATTAAACGCGCCTTTCCTTGTTGTTTGTTTTCATATTGTTGAGGCTGAGTATAAAAAAAACCAAGAATAAAAAAGAGGGCCCCTGATGGCCCCAGATCGCTCACAAATTTAAAATATAAAAATTAATAGACAAGCATTTTGACCAAGTTCATGACAGGGGAGTTTAAAAATGTGATAATTTAACAAGGGGATTATCCATATTTTAGCGGCGACCTAGTTTTTTTCCCAGGTGGGAAAATATTCAAAATTGACCTAGAAAAATAAAACAAACTTTGACCAAATTTTCCCGGTCTTGGATAAAAAAAGTAGAATAGAGGAAAAAAGATTTTTTACTTTTAGCTCCGGTGACCTAGTTTTTTCATGCGATTTGATTATCCCCGAATTTCCTAGACAAAACACCCCGCCAAGTTTGATGATAATTGAGTCGAAAATATGAACAGAATGTTAAAAGGGGTTTTTCATATTTGGGGGTTTACCTAGTTTTTTATCCAAAATGACCATGTTGATCTTGACTTAGAAATATCAAAAAAACTTTCAACCAATTAAAAATATTTGGATCACAAAGTAGCCATAAAGTGTTAAAAAGATTTTTCTATTTTTGCCCTGGACCCGTTTTTATCCGAGATGTCCCATGTTTGATTTATTCCCCGCAATGACCCAAAATTTCCCGAAAACCTTTTTATGACAAAATGAGTCAAAATTTGCCACTGGTGTTAACAAGGTTTTTCTATTTTTTTCTCCCGTGACCTGTTTTTTTATCCGAGATGACCCCTGTTGAACTCATCCGAGCTATCACCTAGACAAGCATTTGATCAAATTTTATGATGATTATGCAAAAAATGTGACCGCTAGATGTTAAAAGGTTTTTCATTTTTAGCTCCGGGGCCTACTTTTTCATCCCAGATGACCCCCTTGTTCAAAATCATCCGAGCTATCACCCAAGGCAAATCTTTACCAAATTTGATGATGCTGATGCAAAAAAGTGCCCCTAAGTTTTTTAAAAAGGGTTTTTCTATTTATAGTCCGGTGACCTAGTTTTTTTATCCCCAGATGACCCCGTTCAGTCTACCCAGCTATCACCTAACAAAAATCTTGACCCAAATTTGAGTGATGATGCAAAATGGACGCTGAGTGTTAAAAATTTTTCTATTTTTAGCTCCGGTGACCTCTTTTTCATCGAGATGACCCTTTCGAATATCTAGCTATACCTAGACAAGCATCTTTTACCAAGTTTGATGATGATTGGTGCAAAAATAGACCCCTAGAGTGTTAACAAGGTTTTTTATTTTTAAACTCCCCGGGGACCCATTTTCATCCGAGATGACCCCTGTTAACTCATCCAAACTATAATAGTAAGATCCCCGACTAAGTTTGATGATGATTGATTTCAAAAATTGACCCCAGAGTGTTAAAAAGGTTTTTCTTTTATAGTCCGGTGCCCAGTTTTTCATCGAGATACCCCTATTTGAACTCTCGAGCAAGGGGCAGACAGCATTCTGAGCAAGTTTTAAGATGATTGTTCAAAAAGTTACCCCTAGAGTGTTACAAAGGTTTTTTTTATTTAAGCTCCTGTACCTATTTTCATCGAGATGACCCAGTTTTGGAACTCATCCCAGGGTTTCATAGACAAATCCCTACAAGTTTGATGATGATTGGGTCAAAAAATGTGAAAACCCTAGAGTTCACAAGGGGGTTTTTTATTTTTACACTTCTTTTGACCCAAGGTTTTTTCATCCCCAAGAAAGAAAACCTTGTTTCCCACTCAATTCCGAGCATCACCTATAGACAAACCATTCCTGGAAAAAGGGTTTTATGATTTTTGGGGGGGGAAAAAATGCCGGGAAGGTTAAAAAAAAAGTTTTAACCCCCAAAACAATTGAGGGCTACCACGGGCGACGGACCCTTCCCCCACCTTAAAAAATCACCCCGAACAAGCTCAGGGGAGCTAAAAAGTTAAAGAAACCGGTAAAAAAAGTTTTCGGACGGGGAAACCCCCGGGCCGCGGGGCTTTTAAAACCCCTCCCTTTTTTAAAAAAAAAAAAGTTTGAAGCTAAAAAAAAGTGTATCTTTTTTTGTCCCAAGAGCTTGGGGGACTTGGGATTTCATAGGGGCGGACCCCTTTCAAAACAGACACACTCCTTTTAGTTGCTTTTAAAAAGCGTTTAATTTGTTTTAAAATTTACCCCCTTTTTTGCAAAAAGGGTATAAAATCAAAAATCAAAAGTAGATAAAATTTTTGGGAAAATTTATGAAAACTTTAATCAATTTTTTTGGAAATTTGGGTTTTCGGAAAAATTTTTTTTCCCCCAAAAAAACAAGATTTTAAAATTTTCGGTGGGAAAAAAAAAAAAAGAGAAATGAAAAAATTTTTTAAAATTTTTCTATGAACAGTTTAAAATTTTAAATTTCATTTTGTAATAAAATTTTTTTTCTTTGAAAAAACTTTTTGGGGGAATTTAAATTTCTTTTTTTGATTTCAGTGCATTTTTTTTTTACCCATTGCATTTTAAAGGGCGGCTTTTGGGTCGATCCCCAGACTTTATGGTCAATTTTTTGCGGGGGAGTTAAAATTATAACAAAAATTTTAAAAATGTAATTTTAAAAATTAAATTTTAAAAAACTCAAAATTTACAATTTGGCTTACGAGAAAATAATTTTGGGGGTAAAATTTTAGGTAAATTTTTTTTTGGGGGAGATCTATCCTGTATCTTGTCCCTAAAAGTAAAAGACCAAAAAATATCCCCTAAAATTATTTTGGAAAAAAAATATAATTATCATTCTTTTTTGAAAAAAATAATTTAAGGCAACAAGTTACTGACTTCATCATTAGCATTTTATTGTTTTAACAAAAATGCTATACATGCTAGCCACTTTCTTAATATAATCGGGAGCTCCAGTTTAACCCATATAACTCACATACTTTCTTACACAGTACATCACTACCTTTTTTAGTATGCCTATTTGACACATAATGAGCGATAAATCGTATAATAACACTATTTTTTGCCAAAGGAAGGAAATAAGAATCTAAACACATTTTGCATGAAAATAATGCAGTGCTGATAATCGATAAAACTAGGTACAGAAATATATACAATCTATTAATTAAGAGGCTATTCTGGCAGGAAGGAATCGTTATTTTGGAAAATTAAATTCAGTCACCACAAACAAAGGATATTTCAAGGATATATTTACACATTAAAGTGATTTCCTTATTGTATTTCTACTTAGGCATTCTTGCTCTATATTTAAAAACATTTAACTCCGATTTTATAATAATCCATTTTGTTATTTCTACTTTTTGCTTACAGACTTTTATCATAAACCGTATTGGCGCTCGGATGGGAAGCAAAAATAGGACATTATTTATATCGTATAATATTGATATCCTTTGTTTATTTCATTCAGTCAGCATAAACTAAATAGTTCATTGAACATAAACACGCTTTCAACACATCCAGACATATATATGACAAATCTTGTAAATTGTTAAGATTATATTTGTTTCGATAGTAGCCGTAACGAAATTCCATGTGTAGATGAACTTAACTCTGAAACACGCCTGAGGCGAATTCGTTCGCAAAAAACAAAATACTATTTTATACAATCATATTATTAAACAAAAGTCATTTACAACACATTTTCAAATTCTTCTTCAACCAAGCTGATTGATTCATCCACTGTATGTAATTCTTCCTTTTTCTAGTCTATAGTTAGACAAAGCAATCAAAGTAACTTTGGAATCAATATTCCTTCTGATAAACATTCGCCTAACCGATTCAATTCTTACCATATTATTGACAAGGACAAGGTGAAGGTAACGACCCTTGAACATGAACTCTTGGGATATCAAACAGTAGTGGACCCTCTGCGAAGGCGGTTAATTCTTGGTCTGCTCTAAATTCTCAAGGTAACGGTATCATTCACTATAAATATGTAACTGGAGGGATATCTTATCACATCTCAAATTGTATATGGATACCTTACTAATTTACTAAATGTTACATAGAACTATCAACTAAAATAGTGAATAATTACCCGGCAAGACTCGACTTCGGTACAATGATGGAAAGTTACATTAAACAGGAATACTTGATTTAAAGAATTAAATAGAGTTATGGTGTGGCAAATTAAAGATAGTTGTGGAGTTTTTTGTATGTTGCATTTCCTTACCAATATAGTTGACCAATTGTGGAATTCTTTATTGAATTACATCTGTAAAAAATCCAGAAAGAGGTTACGCACTTCTTGACACTGCACTTCCTCTCATTGCGCTTGGACATTTGTTGAAGTTTGCATTGAAATTCTAAAACATTAGATTTTAAAGTATAAGGGCACCGGACAGGAAAAGGAAACAAAAGGGACATAAACTCTTAACAAATCTACTGAAGATGGAGTTGGTTATTGTTACCCACTCACTTCCTCTCATTTCGCTTGAACCATATGTATTGAAAGTTGTATTGAATTCCCAACTACTAGTTTATCAAGTTATGCACTAGGACAAAAAGTTAAACAAATGGGCAAGATAACTGTAATTGCGAGAAGTCAAAACTAAGAGTTATGCTTCTTCTAGCACTGTCACTTTCATACTCATGCCTTAAGTTTCAATTTGAATTCCAAACATAATTTTCAAGTTATGCACTGGACATTATAAAAGTCAACAAATAAGGGGCAAAAACTCTTAAAATGAAGGTCAAGAAGGAGTTTAATAGGTTTCCTGATCCCATAGCACTGACGCTTTTCTACTTCAATATCTTGGACCATTGTATTGGAAATTGTTATTGAATTCCAAAATAGAATAAACTTCCAAGTATATGCTCTAGGAACAAGAAAAGCAATAGAAAAGTTACAAAAGGGCAGTAATCGTGTAATTATTTTAAGAATAAGTTACTGGTTCTTTTGCTGCACTTCCTCTCAAGATGTTGACCATTGTATGTATATTGAATTCCAACCAATTAGATCTCAAGTTTGTACCGGACAAAAAGAAAGCATTGTGAAAAAGTAACAAAGGCAAGACTCTGGAAATTACTATTAATAGAGTTAATATTCATTGGCACTGCACTTCCCACTTATTGTGCATTGAACCATTGATATAGAATTTGTTGAAATCCACTTATTAGTTTTACACAGTTAGCTAATATACGGAACAACAGGAAAATTAACATAGCGCAATAAACTCTGTAAAATTAAGTGAAGACTAGAGTTATGTTCTTGTATGCAAACATTGCAACTTCCTCTCAATGTGCGCTTGACACATTGTATAGAAGTTGTATTGAATTCCAACCATTAGCTCAAGTTTATGCTCCGCCACAAGGAAATAGCACAACGGAACGTCTCGACGGACAGACCACCGGATGGACTCCCTAATTACCCCCATAAAACCTCGTTTTCTTGGGGTTATTACAAACATACACCAACCTTGTTGTCCAAACATTCCATGTAACTAGAAACACATGATATCCAAAAAGGATAACACTTAATAATCTATATAGAAATACATCTCTGAAAAGTGCATTTACT
This sequence comes from Ruditapes philippinarum, assembly GCF_026571515.1. NCBI lineage: Eukaryota > Metazoa > Mollusca > Bivalvia > Venerida > Veneridae > Ruditapes > Ruditapes philippinarum. The sequence continues at coordinate 7,461 of NW_026865002.1, forward strand.
GAAAAACATAGAACTTATTTCCTACACAAATTGACAACTATGCTGCTATTTTAACTTATATATATCTTTTAAAATACTTTATCTAGTATTATTGAAGTAAGATTGATACATATACAACAAGACTTGCATTTGTGAAAAATGCTATATGCCAAACTAAATTGCCACTTAGGATATTATAGATCTGTATAATTTGGATATTATCCATTAATATGAATTAGTATTCAAGTTTTCCTGTCGGCAAAAATATATTCCTATTCTAGCATGCCTACCAAAGTTCATTGATGACAATGTCATATTTCGTCAACCATTCATTTCAAATATAGTATAACCATACTGGATAAACCAATTAACCATGAAAAGAATTATAAGGAATATCTGTTCATCAGTTGTACTAGTAAGTTCATCTTCACTTGCTGCATTTCTTGCATGAATGCCCTTTTGATGCTATATGCATCATGTCTTTTCTTTGTGCATTCAAATTGTTCATCAATAATCCCTGCAAAACTAGAGTTCATGACTCATAACAGCCATTTCATAAAATATTCTCTGAACTCTGCTAGAGGTCATGATCACTATAGAACTTTGCTCCCTTGCATATTGAATTCTTATTATGGAAAACATCAAAATATAACAAAAATATATAAAAAGATTATTCCTATATAAGTTGTTTCCCTTTCCAGAACCAGAGCTGAATTACTGGTTACTCAGCGGATTTTTGCAAAGTACTCGGTACTGATACTGAATTACTCTCACCAAAATTTTGCTACTACTGGTACTGGTACTGCATTACTGTCTTAAAAAAGTGGTACTGCTACTGCAATTACTAAGCAAGTACTTTTAGGTTTTGATAAAAAAAAAGGCTTCAATTTTTCTCATAAAATAAAAGCTGCAATTAACATTTATTTTATTTTTGATGAAACAAAGTAAGTTATTCAAATCCTTATAGATATAATTTCTGCAATATCACTTCCAAAACGATTAAACATAGTATTCATCATAAAAAAGCACCAAGGGACTAAAGTAAAATAAATGAGATTAAAACAGAAACTGAAATAACTCGTTTTACCGAAAAAATAATTCCTAATATTAAAAATTCTTAATTACTTTGTAATTTACTAGAATAAGAGCCAAAATAATAACCTATTTAATTGCTTCTATTTCTAAATCAAATCCTAATTTTTCAAATAGAATATTGTAGCACCCTAAAAAGTTGATTATTTACTTGGTATAAATTGAACAGAAGGTGTGGAAATGCAACAATAAGACTGTTGTGTTTTAAAGGAAAGATCGGATTGACATTGTATTACCAGTTGACTGGTTAACTTAACAGTTCCAAAGACTATGACATAATATATGTTTTGTAAAAATATTGTTTGTAAAAAGTATGTTATAAAAACAATAAAAGTCTGAAAAAATGTTATATGTTAACTTTAAAGTAACTTATGATTTTAATTTCTTTACTGAATAATATTTGCAAATTATTGTTTGAAACTGTGTATTTTTTTCCCAACTTTGATGAATTATATAAAAGTAGGTACTGAACTTAATACTTCCCAAAAAAAGTTTACTGGTACTGCAGTACCAACTAAAATTCTCAGTAATAGTACTGGTAATTGATACTGCAATATAATTTGCATAGTACTGTACTAGTACTTAAGTACTACACCCTTAGTACTTGAATGCAGCTCTGCTCCCAGACAAAACATTTCCATTTTAAAGTTACTATATGTTACATAACAATGTAAGAAAATGCAAAGACCAGGGGTCACAGGGCCCATATTTGACCCCCAGGGGCTATTTAAATTTGAAACAATCATTAGATAATAGAGTCCACTACACAAATATTTATCTGCCAATATATCTAACCTTCTGCACTTTGTTCTAATTTAGAAAGAAGAGATTTTTAAGGTCCTTTACTATATACATATAAACCTACTAACCTGTTGTTCAATTCAGACAGAAGATTTATACTTAAGTATTATACAATTACATTGCTACTATTAACATCTATAAAGATAAAACTTAGGGACCCTGAGGAGAACAGGCCAATTTTGACCACAGGTTAGCAAAAATTTGAAACAAAACTTATTTTAGACGTAAACAGTTTCACAATAGAGATATTATTTGCCAAATATCAAAGCTCTAAGGCTTGTTACCTTCAGACAAATTTACTTATATAATAGTGACAAGAAGCCATTGTTTAACATGGCCATTTCACCAGCCAAATGCGAAATTTGCCCTCATTTGGAAGAAGTAATGTAGTAGAGCAGATAATTCAATTTTAAGAAGGTATTTTTGGATGAAAATACCATTGGAATGGCAATGACAGGTGATTTACAAGAATTATAGGAAAACCTATAGGTGAATACTGATGCTGAAATAACAAAGGGCAATAACATGAAACAAGATTGCATTTTGTGAAAAATTGCTATGCCACCGGCATTAACACAACACAATAGTAAGATGTAGGAACAATTATTTTTTCTATATATGAAGGACTGTCATAATGCATAGAATCCCTGACCCTATCTAATTCTTATTATTTCAGATTAGTGGGTTAAATCATCTGTTATTCAATAAAAGATTCAGAGTAGGAATATTATCATTGATCAACTTTGAGTCTAGGAATTTCGGTGTGAAGGCCCATATTATTTCACACAAGGCTAATTCATGACTCAACAAACACCAGTAAGGACAACTTTTGTCAAAACTTCTTAGGTCAAAGCTATATTAAAGTTCACCTTATCATTTAATCTATGTGAACTATGAGTTCAAAATTCATAGCTGTACATTTCAAAGGAACAAGGAAAAGAGGTACACAATCATCAAACATCTAGGTCACCTGATATCAAAGTTCCAATTTTACAACTAAATTAGTGCACATGGTCAAAATTTCAATGCTGTACACCTCAAAGGACAAGAAAGTAGGTTCACCTGTCCACTTTGGAAGCAAAGGCCAAAATTTTGACCCCAAGGGTTAAATCAAAACAATCTTGATACAGTCCCAAAAACATTTTCCAAGCCAAATATCTAACTGTAAGTTCTCCCAATTCAGAAAAAACATTTTGTTTTATTTTCTGTTTACTATGATGTACATAATGAGAATCCTACTGCCTCCAGGGCAGGGGCCCAAATTTTGACAACCAGGGGAAAATTTTGAACTTGGTAGAGGACCTATAGATGATATTATATAGGCAAACACCAAAGGGCTTTATGCCTTGTACCTTCAGACAAAAATATTTTTATTTTTTTACTATAATTATGTACAAATAAAAATCAAATGAACCCTCCGGGCGGCACCAATTTTGGACCCCAGGGCTATAATTTGAAACAATCTTAAGTAGAGGTTCCACTTTGCCAAAGTCTCATGCCATTTATATTTAACCCTCTAACCTTTGTCAATTCAAAGACAAGGAAAGATTTTTTCAACTTTTTCTTTAATTACATTAAAGGAAAACTAATCGCCTCTGGGGCAGGGCAATTTAACACTAGGGCATAATCAACATAACTTTAGTAGAGGACCATAGATGATATTATATACAAATATCAAAAGCTCTAAGCCTTGTACTTCAGACACGAAGGTTTTTTAATATTTTACTATGTGTACATAGTGGAAAATTCAATTGAAACCCTGGGGTGGGCCAATGATGGCTATTAATTGTTAACAGTCTTGCTAGAAGTTCACTACACAATGTTTCATGCAAATTTCTTAACTCTAGCCTTTGTTAAATTGAGGGAAGATGATTTATTTAACGTTTTTTTACTATTTATTTACATATAAGAGCAAAAAACCTATGGCCCATGGGGCGGGGCTAAATTAGGACACTAAGAGGCAAAAATTGAACAACTTGTAGAGACCTATAGAGATTATTAACAAAATATTTAAAGCTAACTAAGCCTTTGTACCTTCCAGGAAAACATTAAAATGTTTTTGATTTTTTTACTACTATGGCATATATTGAAAATCCAATGACCCCTGGCGGGGGCAATTTTTGACCCCAGAAGGCAATATTAATATTGAACAATTTCTTTGCTAGAGGTTCACTACCCACAATGTTCATTTCAAAATATCTAAAACCTCTAGCATTTGAGTCAATTGGCTCAAGGAGGATTTTCTTATATATAATTTTTTTACTATAGTTATTTTACTATAAATACACTATAAAGGAAAACCAATGAACCCCAGGGCTATGGGGGTCCGAAATTTTACCCCAGGGCTATAATTTTTTGGAAACAATTGCGGTAGAGGTCTACTAGACAATGCCTTACTGACCAAAAATATCATAAGCTCTAGGGCTTCTGGGTCGTTTTAAAAGGAAGGTATTTTAGTTTTTACTATAATGAAACATATCGTGAAATGCAAGACCCTGCGAGCAGGCAGGACTGATTTTATGACCCAAGGGGCTATAATTTGAAACCAATATCTAATAGGTAAGGGGATCTACCAGACCAATGCCATTACTTAAGCAAAAATATCTAAAGCTCTAGCCTTTTGGGTCTTTACAAAGAAGCTAGTTTAAGTTTTTACTATTATGTCACATTAAAGTGAAATCAATGACCCCCGGGGCGGGAGCTGATTCTTTGACCCCCAGGGCTATAATTTGAATAATCTGTAGAGGTCTACCAGGACAATGGGCATTACAGCACAAATACTAGCTCTAGCGCGCCTTTTGGGGTCTTTACTTGAAGATTTTTTTAATTAATATTCTTAATAATAATCCTTTTGGTTTGCCATGGGCAAACCAGAATTTTCTGAAATAGGAATGAAATTCTTTGTACAAACTATATGGAAGCCCTTCACCCAGGATCAATTTTTTATTTTATCCTGCCACAATTTGGTTGGAAATTGGGAGTAGTGTTTTTTATTCACAAAGAAGGATTTTTTAAGTTTCAATATTTAATCTATAGAACACACCACAACAAGTGAATGGCTAGTATGCACCAAAATAGTGATGCGTGGCATTTTGGTCCAAGTTTTGAACAAAGCAAGACAGGTACCAAAAAAAAGGTTCCCCCAATTGTCCCCCCATTTGCCATGGTAACAGGAAATTTACGAATTGAGCATGCTGTTACAGAGGGCTATTGGTCTAGTCAATCATTTTGTGCCAAGTTTCATCAAAATTGAAGACAATATTTTATAGTTTCATAGCAGTTTGAACTTGTTACAGGAGGCTTTTAAAATGAAAACGGCCAATTTTTCGGCAATATGCTCATGAGGGGTAAAAAAGGTTAATTAAACAAGAGGGCCATGGTGGCCCTAAATCACTCACCTGACCCATCAAATTATCCATATTTGAGCAGTTGTGATCTAGTTTTTTTAACCAAGGTGACCCATATTCGAACTTGACCTAGAAATCATCAACAAAAAAACCAAAACTTTCAGACCACATTTCCAGGATACTTGGAAATTTTCTATTTTAAGCACCGGTGACCTAGTTTTTCATGCGAAGATGACCCATGTTCGAACTCATCTGAGCAAATTACCTAGAACAAGCATCCCTAGACCAAGTTTGATGAGTAATTGAGATATCAAAAATGTGGACCCACTAGAGTGTATAACAAGGTTTTTTCATAAGTGGGGCAGTGTGACCTAGATTTTTCCTTTTGACCCTAGGAAATTCATCAAAACAAACCTTTTCCTACAAATTTTCTAGAAATATTTTGGATCAAAACTGCACCCACTAGAGGTATAACAGGCTCTTTTCTAATTTCTTAGCTCCTGTAATGACTAGATTTTTGGGGACCGGAGATGACCATCTCGGGAACTTGGGGACCTAGAAAATCATTAAATAAACCTTCCTGACCAATTTTCTAGAATATTTAGAAATCAAAACTGCAGACCACTAGATTTGTTAAAACAAAAGCCTTTTTTCATTTTTAGCTCTGTACCTAGTTTATTGACCGGAGATGAACCCATTCTTCAGAAGAACTTGAACACTAGACAATCACCTTAAACAACACTTTCCTGACCAAATTTCCAGAATGTTTGATCAAAACTGTCACCAGATAGTGAGTGTTTTTAAAACCCAAGCTTTTTCTATTTTAGCTCCTGTGACTAGTATTTTGACGGAGAAGATGACCCATCTTAGGATCTTGATCTGCCTTCCCCCCCTTTTGAGGGCCTCAAACAGTGGAAAAATGCCCCTATTTAAGGCCCTAAACCCACCTGTGTTTTTGTTTAAGAAATGTTGTTTAAAAAGTTGGACCAACTTTTTTTGGGCGCCGACCCCCATTCAATGTTAAACATCAGGGGTTGCCAAGATAGGATATTGGCCACCTTCTGTTATGTGGGGTTTGGAAGAGGGCGCGGTTAAGTCCCGCCCTCCAATACACCAAGAAAATTTTGGACATTGTAGGACAGGCTAAAAATGGCACACATCTGAAATAAAATAACACCACAATAACATAATTAAATTAGCCAGACCAGTTATGTGTTGCGTTCTTTATTAAAACAGGAACACTTGAGTAAGCGTATTTTGTGCGAAAGTCATTCAAGGAAATAGCGTATTCTATAGATATAGAATTTAGAGTGCTACAAAAGGTACACGGTACAAGAGGTCGTGTCATTTCTGATACAACAGCATTATTCTCAACCATACAACGCCATGAGTCGATTTGGAACATCTCTTGTACTGATTCCTGATATTCATACATACTTGGAGCTGTCACTAGTCCAATTACAAAGAACACAGCAAAAGTAAATTTGTTCCAAACCAACCGTTTAGAAAAACACTTCTTTTGCTTATCTTTCTCATTTACATTCTGCTCAGATTCGTTTTTAAAAATCCAACCGTGAGTCTTTTTGCTATCACTTTGTTTTAAACTTTCGTCATTCTCTAAAGTGTGTAGAAGAACTTTTCTGATAGCAATGAATGGAATTCCTTTTTCATTTGCATTTTTGCACATGTTAAAATAATGTTTAATCAATTTATTTTTCGCTTTTGTTTTATCCATTTTCATAACCGAGATAAGACAGTTGTGAATATAGTGTCACTTTAATGCTTAACTACACCATCAGGCACCGATCAAAACCAATAATTTCTTCTAACAGAAGAGTATCGAGTCAAGAAACAATAGTCGCAATGCTGTGTCTGATAACAACATGAATCGCGACATTTTGAACGGAACTAGTTAAAATAATAAAATCAAGGAGCGTGTCGTTATGAAATAATTGATGTTTCCTTAATCTGGGGAGCCAATAATGAGGCGCAAAACATTTTCAAGGACAGAAAGATATATGTGAATGTTTTATAAAAAGGAAATACAAAATTCGTAAACAGAAGAGCTAAAATGCAATTTTCTATTTCCCTTTTTATAAACAATTGAAATAAAACTTGATTATATATTTCTAACGATTAAATTCAGTTTCAAATTGTAAAATGCAAAAGAAAAGCCCAATAATGTACATTTTCAAAAGATTTCTGTGCAACAGAAAGTATTGCATCACGTTTTGACAAGTAAAATAGATATTGTATAGCTAGCTATACACAAATTAATATTTTATTTAAAAAAAACGGACTAAATATAAATAGTTATATGTTTACATCATGGACCGCACGTAGTATGTGTTCGTTTAGTTGGAACGCACTGAAAAAATATCAATTTTTGTGTGGCTATTCAGTAGACTATGCCCTTAAAAGGAAAAGCACTTTAAATTGAAACACATGAATGACGGACACCTATAGATAAATTACTTTTACTTATATTTATATTTTTTGTGATGACATTTAATTTGTGTCCTAAAGCTGTAGCTGCATTAGAATATTTTAGTTGTAGATATTCATGTTAATCCGATTATGAAAGAAGCACTTTAAAATAATGATATTTTTATGCCGCGAAATAATTACACATAAAAAACTACGCCCATATTAACGGGCCGATAAGTCTTTACGATACATATATAAGTCAGGATTGTGAACTTAGTTTACGTTTATTAAATAACAAAATACGAATGCACGAAACTTTGATACTTCACAACAGCAGGTGTCAAGTGCTGTGTGGCAGCTGTAAAAAGTTGTCCCGTACTTCACTTCAGTGTTGTTATATTTTTTATCCTTCCGGATCATTGCTGCCAGCACTATTAAGTGTTGAGAATTGAGTATCGCTCAAGCCGGTGCTAGGGGGCATGAGGGATGTTGCACGTGATCATTTTCCCTCATGTACAGACTCAATCAAACCGAGTCTGCAATTCTCTTGTAATTTTGTTGTGATTGATGCTTCCGAGGGATCACTTTGTTTCCAGATTTTTTGAGAATTTTAATAAAGAGAACAAGAAAATATAAATGATTTACGATTTTTGTTACAGGCACAATAAGCCTCAAAATGAATACGGTTTAGGCAAGCCAGTGTTATGTATGGATTTAAAGCATTATCGTATCGTGAAAAGAAATAAGTGTTTAATGGGTATTTAATTTGTCATAGAAGTAGCAAAAATTGTTCACCAAACTGATACAAAACAATAAATCACTATAATTTTATATCATCAAAAATCAAAGATTGTTCACATAAATAGCCGATGATTACCGTTTCAGAAACGGTAACAGAAAACGAAAATAAAAAAAGCTTAAATAAAAAGCCATTAATTTTTAATTACACAAAGTTAAAATAGTGCAATTTGTGAAACAAAATGTCAATATTAAAGTTTTTTTCCAACTGATATCATATTATGTCTAAAATCCCATTCAGCAACATTAAGAGGTATATTTTGTTCTATAGACGTATCTTGTATGATCAAGAGTACAATTATTGTTCATAATCGACTCCATCTCCTAAGAAATGTGTATGTACTACTAGTATCGTATTTGTTTCAGAGTGTTTCAGTACATCCACGTTGTCTTTGGTACATCATTACAAATCAGTATATAATATAGCATGACAATTATGTGCACTTCCTGGATTACTTATGTCCAATCAGCTTCTAGAAGGAAGTGGACAGCAATAAAAATACAAATTGTCATAGAACTTCAATGATAACAATAATTACTATCTATAAATTGTAAGGTACTTGTCAACCGAAAGAAAAGTGCCCGGATTACAATGTCAAGCACTATGTCTGTAGCTTAGCAAGTCGTTATATCAGCTACCGTTAAATGCGCTTGTTCGTCTAAATCATTTATTGCTTTTAAGATACTGGTATACTAACTGAATAGTGAACACTGCAGATCACTATCAGTACTGGCTGATCTTGGTCTCCACCTGTAGCATGAGAAGAAGTTGTTGCCGCCAGCAGTCTTAAGAGTAAAACAAGCTTTCACATCATGACATGTGTGGAATAAATGACACCAAAACATCATGCCATATTGTGAAACGCCACATAATGTACTTAAAATAAAATCTATAAAAGACGATTGTAATTCATCTTATACACCAGGAAAGAACGGTTTTAGTATACTTCTGTTCGGATATATTCCGCAGCTTCTGTTACAACCGGCATCGGTAAGCTTCATGAATTTGCGTGACATAATGAATCAAAAAGTTTTTAAAGGCCCATTATGTCTAAAAGTGCTATCAATTTTACTTCTCAAAAAAAATTATAGCAAATTTGTATCTTGTTACATTTTCAAAAAAATACTCATTTGCCATATTTTCTAATTTATTCTAGTTGGCTATTGGTATTGTTGTGAATTAGTATTTTGTATGAAAGTCAAAATACTACTTCATTTACATTTTGCTATATTGACAGCACATTATTGCACATTCAGCGCTATTTTCTTCATTGGTTGGACATCTAACAAGTTAAAACATTATTAAAGACATGTTTGACATTTCTAAAGAATAAAAATGGATTTCTGAGCATAATGTGCCTTTAAATTTGCCATTAGTTCAATTCGCGAATATTAGCGAAAATAAAAATATCTCGGATACTTTCCAATCTACAAAATTTATTTATTGAATTCGATCACAGAATACTATTTAAGAAAAGGGCTGTCCAAAGAAACGCGCCGTTTAGACTTTAAAATAAACTCAGCGCGTTTCTTAAAATGCTATAGGGAATGTATGAATAGTATATAAAAAAACACCAGCGGCACACGAGTGTCACATGGCATTTGTTGAGGACATCTTTCATGTTTAATTAGTTACAGATTTAACTATTGCGATACAGTAAAAGTGACATATTTCAGGTTACGTACGGTTCCCAATGGAACGTTCCAATATGCTACCGGAATCTATAAAATACACTTTCCATTTGCGTAGGCGTTTTGTTAACCAAAAAGACTTCTCTCATTTAAAGAAAAGATATAGTCTAGAGGACAAATTATCTCATTGTTTTTTCGCGATGAATGCATTGATTTTTAATTTTACAGACATAAAAGCAAGTTTACTTGTCCAATTTGTATTAATCTATATTCCCCATTGGTGAAAGGAAGTTTCTAAATATAGCAGGAAAAGAAAAGTTAAAAATAGAATGTCTAAGAAACAATTTCATGCCAATAGCAGTAGAATGTTCAATTGTTTCTTACTTCGAAATTATATAATTTTTATTACCTTATATAAAGAACTACGGAAGAGCATTAGTGCCAGTTGTATGTTTTTTATCAACTCGAAATTTCGAGTTACTAACTCGAAATTTCGAGTTACTTATCTCGAAATTTCAAGTTACTTATCTCGAAATTTCGACTAATTAACATTACAAGAATGGCCAAAGTTATTAGTTAGATGGTATTAGATATAGTAAGCAGTGCCTTTGAACGATGGAGATGGAGAAACGGGTGCCTGGACAAAAACTATTGAAATTTAACTTAAACTTAGTAATGGCATGTACACACCCGACCTATAAAATACAAGGCTTCCTTTAATTTGTACGTGCAGGCGTTCTTTAGCTGTTGTATTGTATCCCACCTGTCCGAACATATGATTTCACTTATCATATTCTTATATCCCAGTGAATAAAATGATCCTATACTTCACGTGTGGGGCGTCTGAGGAAAGTACTGCAGAGTGGCCAAAATAAGGCGTGCTGAGGCCTTTGTCAACTTCGTTGGGCTCACTATGTTTCTTGTAAAATCGTATGCTTTTCTTTATTCCGAACATATATATAACTACAAGTTCCACTTTTATCAACTTTTATCAACACATAATATTACTGCATGTTTGTAACGTCACTTTTCATTGGATAATCGTGACTTTTATATAGTTTTATAAATATATATATATGTATTATAAATTCATTATAAAGATTGTTGACAGGTTATTTAGCCGTAAATAAATGGCTGTTTGCAACATAACCCTGGCATAGCGGCTCGGGTTATATTTACAAATAGCCGTTTATATAGGGCCATATAACCTGTCAACAATCTTTATAACTAATACTATGAATCAAAGTACAAAAACATTATCAGTATAAAGAAACGTGACAGACTAACTGGCGTATACACGCCATTTAAAACTTATTTAACACATGATATTGCACAGTTTACAATAGGGTGGGTTTTGGACTTGTTGTTGATGGTTGTATGTGTGCTTAAGAAAAAGAAACATCCGGTTAACACGGAAATGTGGAAAGTGTGATTTTACACCCCCCCCCCCCCCCCCTCCACAAAAAAAGCGAAAGATATGTTCAGTATGTGTGGACAATTATTTGACCCTATTAAATTGTTCTGTTAAATAAATGGTAAAGGTGCTCTGCCAATGTGCAACAGCTACACACGAAAGTAAGTATCTTGAATTCAATCCTTGCTTTCACCGGCAACCAATGAAAACCGTGCAATGTAAGTCGAAATTTCGAGTAAGTAAGTCGAAATTTCGAGATAAGTAACTCGAAATTTCGAGTTAGTAAGTCGAAATTTCGAGTTAGTTACTCGAAATTTCGAGTAAGTAACTCGAAATTTCGAGTTAATAAAAAACATACACCTGGCACTAATGCTCTTCCGTATAACTTACGGAAGAGCATTAGTGCCAGGTGTGGATTTTAGAAGGATAGAATCACAAGATGTGCTACAGGGCCAAGTGTAATTCGTTCTTGTACAAACACAAGTAATAAATCAAGATATCCCTAAAATAACCCTTCAATAAAACTTTGAAGAATTTAAACTATAATTGGCATAATGCCAGCAAAGTCCTTCCGGGTCATACTCATAGTGTAATATAACGTATACGTTTTTTTCTGGGTTGTACTTGTGCATGTTAAGAATATCTTTGTAGATTATGTAGATAATCATTTTAATATAAGTAAATAATAGTTATAAATTGTTTAGATTATTTTTGTAGATAATGTAGATTATCATTTTCATATATGTAAATTATTGTAATAAATTGTTTAGATTATTTGTAGATTATGTAGATTATCATTTTTAGTTTTTTATATATGTAAATTATCGTTATAAATTGTTTAGATTATCTTTGTAGATTATGTAAATTATCATTTAAATATATGTAAATTATCATTATAAATTGTTATGATTATCTTTGTAGATTATGTAGATTATCATTTTTATATATGTAAATCGTCGTTATAAATCGTTTAGATAATCTTTGTAATTAATATAGATCTTGCAGTTGACAATAATATTGTATTTATATTGAGAACATAAAGTAATGTAACTGTATGTACTACAATATATCTGTAAATCAATTTACTGTGTAATACAATACTTCATAATTTCCTGTGCTCGGACCAAAAATAGGATGCGGAAGGCAATTTATTCGCGTTCATTTATATTTTTTCTAATTGTACGCTACGATGGAAATAACCCGAAATGAGTTATATATTCATGGTGTTTTTACTCTAGTAATAAAATTGCAATATTTCATGTTAGTAATAGTGTGCCTTATTAAGTAAAACATTGCCAGATTATCATTGTTTTCTAACAATCTATACGTTTTATCTTTCAGTTTCATTATCCACAAAGTAATGTAATGACTTGCTGCGAAGATTCCCTGTCACTCTTTCACTTTACTTAATTAAAGCAGTGATAAAATATATAGATCTGTGCTTTTAGGCAGGATTGGTTTAACTCTTTTAAAGCATACAGAGATAAATACATGCCTGTCACATAACTCTATATGAACTCAATGTGGCGGAATAAATATTCGTGAAGTCTAACCCTACTGTATACCATAATACTTTTGGTTGTTCAGATGTTGTTTTTTGTTTTTGTTTTTTGTTGTTGTTTTTTTCTTTCTTTTTGTGACGGTGGTATTTTGAGTGGGTTGAGGGATTCCATTGAATTCCCTTAAACTCACAACGGACGACTTCTGAATTGAAACTAGTATAATTTCATTACATTAAGCTAGTAAGGATAAATACATATATTTCAATTCATGAATTCAGTTGGTAGACAGGAAACCTCTGATAAATTGATACATGTGAATAGTAAATGTTTAACAGTGTTCGTGATGGGAATACACATACGTTCGTAATCTGTAGAAATATGCAATGTATGTGTCTCCAGGTTTTCAATATAAAATGGGCCTTTTCAACCTTCTCCAAAGTTCATATTATCAAAGCCCATACCCTAAGCAAATTATTGAGAGAGTGTAAATTTACATAAAATGTAAACACCTGCTGGGAAACGAGCATATGTTTCTATTATTCCAAAAGTTAACACTTACCCATATAGTTTGTTCACTTTACTATGCAAATGTTTGATATCTTATTTCAATAAGCTTTCATATTGATTAAAGCCGGTATATTAATTAGTACATTGTCCCAAAATTTATGCTTAATCTGTCATGATAGTTTCATATTATTTGACTTCTTTTTCAAGCATAATATTACAATGTTTGTCAGTTTCTAATTTCCCAAACTAGCCTGATATGGGGCCAATACAAAGACCAATGGATTTAAATCATTAACTCAAGCATTCACTGTGCAAGTATTTGCAAACAATAAAGTTACAATATACATTATATGCTAATCTATATCCTGCTGAATGGGAAGGTGGCCTAGCCACCAGCATAGAGCACATACGTGCAGTATTTTCAGGCTCTACACTGTCTGTTGACTGACCGGCTATAAAATCTTTAATCTTGATATATGGACAGTTAAAAAATATAAGTCGGACATGTCTGTTGAAGAAATTCGGCAGGTTAAGGTTAAATGTGTACAAGACATTCATATTCCATAATGTTTCATGGCATATATTAATTGTACATTTCTATATGTATATAAATCTTACATTGTGCGTACATGCATTTAAACACGTTCATAGCATAATAAATGGACCGCAAAATAATTTATTTTGTCGTAAATTATATACAACGAGTGAGGTAAAATGTATATCAAGTTTACAGGTTTATTTACTTCGCAAATATACAATATGTGTTTATGTAAATATAATTATGATTTTTTTAAGACAAAACATGTAAGATAATACAATGCTAGGTGATACGTCAGGTTTGACGCACTTCGAGTATTTGGGCTATACATGTTCATGAATTTCGTGTTAAATTTTGATTTTACACATATTGTAGAACCTTTCTAAATGATTTAGTATAATGAAGTTCGCGATATTTTACAAAAGAATTGAATTTTTTACAAAAGATTTTTCGATCCATACTATGTATAATGTTAAACCTAAATATAAAGGTTTTCAGTTGTACGTAGATATTTAAAACCAAAAACACCAATTAGTCGTCAAGCGGACATTATAATACAAACCTGTTATTGATATTGTAAAGGTAAAACTTTTTTTTCATGTAAGTCTACGAGTGCACGAGAAATATCCAAAACTTACCATCCTATGTACCAAGGTGCCTCGCCTTCTGAAAAAATTCGCACGTGCATCGGACATGTTGAATGCATCCTTAGGGTAGAAAAGTCAGTTTTGTACGGGAAAAATTGACACTGCTGATCAACCGAGTTAAAAGCACCTTCTTTCTCGGTGTACAATTTTTTTCAAAAAATCGTAGCTAAATGTCGACATTGCTAACCAGTCACCGGTGGCATCTTTGATTAGAACCGGAATGGAACTGTATGCGAATTTCCGTTTAAACTCTTTAGCGAAATACCATGCTCGACGGGGACGCTGTCTAAGTTCTTGCATAAGTCACACGTGCTTAATGGTCGCGCCATTTCTATCGTCAACTCATTATTTTCAATAAGGCACGGAAAAGATCCAATATCTAACGCGTCTTCTAATGCATCTTTGAAAAAATACGCTGCTACTGAACTTAAAACACCAACAAGAAACACAGTAACGAAAAGACATACTTTGACACGTCGCCTTTTCTTATAATCAACTTGAAAGGTTGGTAGGAGTATATGTTTAACATCCGTGAATTTAACCCCTTTTTCTTTCGCTTTCTTAGCGAGCGTCCTATATTTATCCACTAAATCCACTTTCGCTTTAACTTTATCCATCATTAGATTATTGTTTACATTCGACACAAATCTATGTTAAATGTTTATTTAAAATAGTCAAAAAATATTTCGTTCCAAATGGTTTAAAGACGAGTATCGTACACAAATGACCCCGGATACAAAACTATGCAATCATTATTACACTATTCGTTAAAACCAGTAGGAAGTAAAATTTATTGCTTAAGTTTATATAGTGCGTGCTTAAGATATCCAGTCTATTTATAAACCATTGAAGCATTCAGAAAAAGTTTTATCACTCGACCATACTCCTGTATGCGGATAAGGAACATTGATCAGGCGTTCACTAATCAATATACCTGTTCAATATAACAGAATATCTACAGAAAATATGACTGTCAGGTATAAATAATAATAATTATCAAAACGTGGTTTTATTTGTATAGATCGTGCATACAGTCCTGTCATAACTTGGTGAATGTGGAAAATTATGTTCAACAACGTTTCATGATATGGGGTATATATTTTGTTAAATAGGATAAATTTCTAGTCTATTATATAGGGTTAACGCACGTTTTTTCGTGTTATAACGTCTGCAGAGTCCCGAGGAACGGTTGGTGCCCGAGCTATTTGACTGGTTAAATCTTAACAACATAGCTATGAGAGTTGTACACAAGAACGCGATGTTATGATATATGCGTGTGTGTGTTATCTTTATAATTTTTGTGTTTAAATACATTATAATATGTATTGTATACTACTAGTAATACTCGTATAACCAAAAAAATCAGAATAATATTCTGAAAAACTTCTCTAAATTAATTAATAATTTAATAACTAAACTATTGATTTATTAATTAATGATTTAATTACTAAATTCGAATGAATTAATAATAATTATTAATTAACAAATTAATAAAAAAAAATATCTAAATCAACAAATGATTTCATTACATGTACTTAATTAGAATGAATAAACGATTTATAAATTAATTAATTGTTTATTCATTCTAATTTAGTTTTAATTAATTAATTTATTTATTCATTCATTTTGTATTGTGTAGATTATTATTAAATTCATAAGCAATTGATTGATTGATTGATTGATTGGTTGGTTGGTTGGTTGGTTGATTGATTGATTGATTGATTGATTGATTGATTGATTGATTATCTATTTATTTATTTACTTATTTATTTATTTTTGTTTGTTCAGAATTTATGTCCATGTAAAGAATTCTTAGGGTAAATGGAGAAATAATCTTGATAATGCACGTTGAGCATATGCACCGTAGTCTATTATAGTGAATGAAAATCTATAGGTTGTGTAAAATCGGTCATCTTATTCAGCTCTCGGTTTCGATTATATCAATTCATTTGAAGAGATAATGGGATTCTCTTTCTTTGTATATATATGTAAAATAATTGAAAATGAGTTCTTGAGATAAGCATACACTCGCCTAATGACTTTTTTTACCGCCAGGTACATCCTTAAGCTTGGTGTTGCGCATGACGTATATACCCTCTCGCCCTGGTGAAGACGTCTACTTAATTTTTTGACAATCAAGGAATAAGAAAGTTATATTAAGCCAAAGAGGAAAGTCGAAAATCACAATTTGGCCCTTGACCTTCAAGTGCAGCCTTGATTTTGAATGTGCATACATAATGTTTGACTGTAGTGAAAAACATTTGCCAAATATTTTGACAATCATCCAAGTATTGACAAAGTTTAAAGCCAGACAGGATTTGAAATTTGACCTCCAAATATGGCCTTGACATTTAATGTGCAGATGTGGGTCTTGCACATAAGACATCCTCTACTGTTGATCATGTGTACCAATTTCTTTCGAAATCTCGTCATGCATACTACAGTATACATATGTATATATACGTCATAGACCAAACTCAATCTTCAGCTGCATTCGATCGGACAGGCCTGCATGCTGGAGAAATGTAGCATTACGTATGCTCCAACATTTTAAATGGGGTTTGTGGGGCATTAAAAGAAATACGGAGGTTTACTGTGCGGAAGTTCTGTTCTAATGGTATAATTGTTTTTGAACTTGGAATACTATATCTTTAAGTTTATGTTTTCACCGTTAAACAAAGGGTGCATATATTAGCATTTTGGTTTTGAGCATGCCCGCTTAAACTAGTGTTTTGGCACGTGAGAAAGATTTTTTCCAGGAATAATAATATATCGTGATAACTTTTTATACGTGCATATACCTATGAAAAGCACTACATGTATCATACATGTACGTGTTTTACAAAAGGATCTGAGGTGTGGGTCTTTATCCAGCGTGTTGTATTCTCGGGTTCGTACATCAAAGGAACATTAATTAAGTCTAAGAAATGAATGTTTTTGTTGTCTTTTTTCTTCTTTAGAAAGGTCAAGCACGTCGTGTTTTATCATGTTTTTATAAAAAATTATAACATGTTCGGTGCTGTCACCTAGAGAAAGTAGCTATGAATGTAAAAAAAATTAGTTGTTATAAAAGTAGCGTAATGTTAACAAAGTAGTATTTTGACTTCCATACAAAATATTAAATCCCTATAACATTATTACATTCTGTGCCGTTTTACGTAAAGATAATTGGTCAGGCTTCAGTCATACTGATCGATCTAATTTTATTTTTTGTCTTATGGAGCAAAAAATGTGTAAAATCCCAGTATGTGCCTTCATTTGGAGATTTGGATTAATTTGTCGCGACTGTAGTGTAGAATAAAATAAAATGACCTAGTCTTGGATTATTCGCAAATGTTTAAAGGAAACATTTCCTTTTTGATTTGCTATTTGTTATATTTATAACGTACTTCTTCTTCTACATCATACTGCTTTAAATGGTTTACGATCACTCTAAGCAGGTATACATTGTATACATGAAAGAGACAGCTATGAGATACAAGGGAATCCGGGAACCAGTCCCTATAATAGCTTTTATTGAATAGACCCCTTGGTTCTTTTACATGCCCAGGGTATAGCACTGATGCATGCGAGGATTTCTTACCAGTACACCTCTAGGTAGGTGGGAAACACTGAAAGTGTCTCTGAAAAATCCCAAGATTGTAACCCAGGATCGAACCCGGGACCTCAGATCTAACAAACTGAGCTATCGCGCCGCGCACGTAGATCAGCATACATCTTATGATAAGATACTATGTTGTTTTTCAGTTTATTTTTGCTTGTTTAAAGTCACACGGGTACTAGTATAAGCATATGACTTCTTTCCGCTTTTTTTAATGTGTACTGTTTGAACAGTAAAATGTAGGCCTATACCCTAAACGATTATGTATATGTAGATGGAACGAAGTATCGTGTAAGCCATGATTGCGATTTTGAGACTATTATTATATGACTTTAAATAAGCCTCTATTAACTTGAGAATAAACATTAAACGCTTTTATCATAACTTTATCTGGGACAGTAATATTAGGTTCTAGTGGCTTAAATATTTAGTAGTGTAAACAGTCATAAACATTTGGTGGTGTTCAAAACAACCGGAAATTAAAAAGTTAATAATTATCATTACAAATTTATATTTTATTTTATGAATATATTATTCATGTACATATGCTCTTTCGAAATTACCATCTGATTTTTAAAAGAAATATAATTTTTAAAAGAAATATATTATGTAAAATAAAAATATTTCCCATCATGATGTGTAAACTTCCGGCCAAATAGTTTGAAAATGGACGAAAAGAAGTGAAATTTTTGGAGTTTCGTGACAAATATTCTCTTTTTTTCAAAAGGTATCAACTGATGCATTTAACATCTACTTTAAAATAATCCATTACTGATATGTGAACCCATTTAAACCCGTTAAAGCATTAAATAAAGCTCTATATCGATAGTAATATTACGTATCCAAGATAAATAGTGAAATGAAGTAAAGCACATGAACAGAAAAAAATGTTTTTTGGGGTGACATTTGCAAGCCGTACTCGTGAACTGCACTATAACTTAGTGGGATGTTAGTAAAAATGATAAAACGTCAAGCAGCTCAAGGTTCTTTATCTGCTAACGAGGATGAAGACAACTGGTGCAAACCGGTCCTACTAAACACTGCTAAGGACTGCTAAGGACCGCTAAGGACTGCTAAGGACTGCTAAGGAGCCACAAAGGACTACTATAGAGGCACAAAGGACCTTAAAATACCTCCTAGGCCATTCTTATATTACATGGTATTATTTTTAGTGACAAAAAATTATAATTTTAAGAAAAAATATGATTTTGGTGAAAAGTTTATGAGTTGTCGGACCGCTAAGGACTGCTCAGATACACAAAAGACTGCTAGGGAGGCACAAAGGACCTTAAAATACCTCCTAGGGCATTCTTATAATACAAGGTAGTATGTTTAGGGACAAAAAATGTATTATTTGAAGAAAAAATATCATTTTAGTGATAAAAATTTATGTTTTTGAAGAGTTGTCGGACCGCTAAGGACTGCTCAGGTGCACTAACAACTGCTAGGGAGGCACAAAGGACCTTCAAATCCCTCCTAGAACATTCTTATAAATATATGGTAGTAAGTTAATAGACAAAAATGTATTATTGTAAGAAAAAAAATATAATTTTGGTGATAGAATTTATGCTTTCGATGAGTTGCAGGACCGCTAAGGACTGCTCAGGTGCAAAAAGGACTGCTAGGCAGGCATAAAGACCTATAAATATTTCCTAGGGAGGCACAAAGGACCTTAAAATAACTGTTGGGGCATTCTTATAATTCATGGTAGTATGTTTAGTGACAAAAAATGTATAATTTTAAGAAAAAATATCATTTTAGTGATAAAATTCATGTTTTTGAAGAGGTTGTCGGACCGCTAAGGACTGCTCAGGTGCACTAACAACTGCTAGGGAGGCACAAAGGACCTTCAAATCCCTCCTAGAACATTCTTATAATATATAGTAGTAAGTTAATAGACAAAAATGTATTATTGTAAGAAAAAAATATAATTTTGGTGATAGAATTTATGCTTTCGATGAGTTGCAGGACCGCTAAGGACTGCTCAGGTGCGAAAAGGACTGCTAGGCAGGCACAAAGACCTATAAATATTTCCTAGGGAGGCACAAAGGACCTTAAAATAACTGTTGGGACATTCTTATAATTCATGGTAGCATGTTTAGTGACAAAAAATGTATAATTTTAAGAAAAAATATCATTTTAGTGATAAATTCATGTTTTTGAAGAGTTGTCGGACCGCTAAGGACTGCTCAGGTGCACTAACAACTGCTAGGGGGAGGCACAAAGGACCTTCAATTCCCTACTAGAACATTCTTATAATATATGGTAGTAAGTTAATAGACAAAAATGTATTATTGTAAGAAAAAAATATGATTTTGGTGATAGAATTTATGCTTTCGATGAGTTGCCGGACCGCTAAGGACTGCTCAGGTGAGAAAAGGACTGCTAGGGACCTTAAAATATTTCCTAAAGAGGCACAAAGGACCTTAAAATACCTGTGGGGCATTCTTATAATACATGGTAGTATGTTTAGTGATAAAAAAAATATATAATTTTAAGGAAAAAATATCATTATAGTGATAAAATTCATGTATTTGAAGAGTTGTCGGACCGCTAAGGACTGCTCAGGTGCACTAACAACTGCTAGGGAGGCACAAAGGACCTTCAAATCTCTCCTAGAACATTCTTATAATATATGGTAGTAAGTTAATAGACAAAAATGTATTATTGTAAGAAAAAATATAATTTTGGTTATAGAATTTATGCTTTCTATGAGTTGCAGGACCGCTAAGGACTGCTCAGGTACGAAAAGGACTGCTAGGGACCTTAAAATATTTCCTAAGGAGGCACAAAGGACCTTAAAATACCTGTAAGGGCATTCTTAATAATACATGGTAGTATGTTTAGTGATAAAAAATGTATAATTTTAAGGAAAAAAATATCATTTTAGTGATAAAATTCATGTTTTTGAAGAGTTGTCGGACCGCTAAGGACTGCTCAGGTGCACTAACAACTGCTAGGGAGGCACAAAGGACCTTCAAATCCCTCCTAGAACATTCTTATAATATATGGTAGTAAGTTAATAGACAAAAATGTATTATTGTAAGAAAAAAATATAATTTTGGTGATAGAATTTATGCTTTCGATGAGTTGCAGGACCGCTAAGGACTGCTCAGGTGCGAAAAGGACTGCTAGGCAGGCATAAAGACCTATAAATATTTCCTAAGGAGGCACAAAGGACCTTAAAATAACTGTTGGGGCATTCTTATAATTCATGGTAGTATGTTTTAGTGACAAAAAAATGTATAATTTTAAGAAAAAATATCATTTTAGTGATAAAATTCATGTTTTTGAAGAGTTGTCGGACCGCTAAGGACTGCTCAGGTGCACTAACAACTGCTAGGGAGGCACAAAGGACATTCAAATCCCTCCTAGAACATTCTTATAATATATAGTATTAAGTTAATAGATAAAAATGTATTATTGTAAGAAAAAAATATAATTTTGGTGATAGAATTTATGCTTTCGATGAGTTGCAGGACCGCTAAGGACTGCTCAGGTGCGAAAAGGACTGCTAGGCAGGCACAAAGACCTATAAATATTTCCTAGGGAGGCACAAAGGACCTTAAAAATAACTGTTGGGACATTCTTATAATTCATGGTAGCATGTTTAGTGACAAAAAATGTATAATTTTAGGAAAAATATCATCATTTTAGTGATAAAATTCATGTTTTTGAAGAGTTGTCGGACCGCTAAGGACTGCTCAGGTGCACTAACAACTGCTAGGGAGGCACAAAGGACCTTCAATTCCCTACTAAACATTCTTATAATATATATGGTAGTAAGTTAATAGACAAAAATGTATTATTGTAAGAAAAAATATAATTTTGGTGATAGAAATTTATGCTTTCGATGAGTTGCAGGACCGCTAAGGACTGCTCAGGTGCCGAAAAGGACTGCTAGGCAGGCACAAAGACCTATAAATATTTCCTAGGGAGGCACAAAGGACCTTAAAATAACTGTTGGGGCATTCTTTATAATTCATGGTAGTATGTTTAGTGACAAAAAAATGTATAATTTTAAAGAAAAAATATCATTTTAGTGATAAAATTCATGTTTTTGAAGAGTTGTCGGACCACTAAGGACTGCTCAGGTGCACTAACAACTGCTAGGGGAGGCACAAAGGACCTTCAAATCCCTCCTAGAACATTCTTATAATATATGGTAGTAAGTTAATAGACAAAAATGTATTATTGTAAGAAAAAAAGTATAATTTTGGTTATAGAATTTATGCTTTTGATGAGTTGCAGGACCGCTAAGGACTGCTCAGGTGCGAAAAGGACTTCTAGGCAGGCACAAAGACCCGTCAAAAGTAACAAGAACTTTTACACCAAGGAAGTGAACGTGTGTAATGATTCTGTTGGAAACAACAGACATCTTGTTCTGTCGCGCAGGCACACTTTCACAACCTTTAAAGGAAATAAAAAACCAATATGACTTAGATCATTGAAATAGTACTTGTGAAATCTTATTTGTATATAACTTATTTATCTCTATATTTATGTATTTGTAAATAAGTAGACATAGAAACATTAGGTCCTGCTGAGAAGTGCACATTTGCCTGCTGCACAGTAAATGGGCAAATTAGTTTCGGAACAAACAACATATAATGCAGGCTTTTTTTTAAAAATATATGGGCCGCGTCACGACAAAACCAATATAGTGGGTTTGCGACCAGCATGGATCCAGACCGGCCTGAGTATCTGCGCAGTCTGATCAGGATCCATGCTGCTCGCTTTACAAATCCTATAACAAGTAGAGAAAACTGATAGCGAAACAGCATGGATCCTGATCAGACTGCGCGGATGCACAGGCTGGTCTTGATCCATACTGGTTGCAAACCCATTATGTTGGTTTTGTCATGACGCTGCTCATATTGCATTTGCAATTACTTTTGTTAGGTTTTCCCAAATGCCAAACTTAATTAATACATTAAATGTGCCTTAAAGTTTTTTATAATAGCATGACTCAAAATATAGATACAGACATTGTTATACCCCCTAAAATTGTCCAATTCTATATGTAATGTAATACATAAGCATCTTTTTTGTTTTTTTTTGGTTTTTTTTTTTTTTTTTTTTTTTTTTTTTGGTGATAGTGGAGTAACCACCACTATTATCTGTTTCATTTTCTTACTTAATTATTTTTACATGCACATAGAACATGTAATGACCTTTCCGATGATATATATCACTTGGTATAGGTAATCCTATATATTAATATATTTAAAATAAAATGTGATGAAAAAACTAAAAACACCCCCTCACCCACAATAAAGTATTCCAATTTGTGAAACAAATGCGCATTACGCATGACAAAACCATGTTACTGGTGCTTATTGATAGTCTAACAATGAAAATGTTACAAAAATTGCCATTTTTTCTCCGGCAATTATGTAACAGTTGTCTGTAACATCCGTCCCTATCATCAGTATTAAATATATATGAGCTGCGTCACGACAAAATCAACATAGTGCGTTTGTGACCAGCATGGATACAGACCATCCTGCGGATCCCGCGCAGTCTGATCAGGATCCATGCTGTTTCGCTATCAATTTCTCTACTTGTAATAGGGTTTGTAAGCGAATAGCATGGAATCCTGATCCAGACTGCGCGGTCGCAAAGCCATTATGTTTGGTTTTTGTCATGACATCGGCTCATATGGTGCTTACTTAATATCACAAAGGGTTTTTACCCTAAATCTCCAAAGCAAACCGATATTATTTTTTTCTACTGAAAATTATTTACATAACATAGATTATATGTTACTCTAACCTTCAGTGGACCAACAATTTATCAACATAAATATTAAAGCTTAAATGAATTTCGGGACACATATATAGAGGATATTGAATGAGTGTAGTTTAATACTAAATTTATTGAAAGAGTTTGAATAAAATCATATTATGCGAGCCTCTGGCGAGCAATAATACTGTTTTTTATGCAATGAGTTCAATAAATTTAGAATTGAATCTACACAAATATAATATTCTATTTATCACATATACAAAATAAGAACAGTGAACAGTTAAATGAGTAATTCTACAATGACGCGCCCATAGTGTAACGCTATGTTTATATATAGCGCAAATGACGTCATGTCAAAGTATTATTAATATTACACAAGTGTAAAATATCGTTTTTTTTATTAAATGGCTTTATAACACCTCCCGCGCCGGGGGGTTTATGTGATAAAAATACTATATATATAAAATTTTTTTTTTTTAAGGAACTGAAGTGGACAGATGTAACAGGAAAATGAGCAAATGATGCTTTTTTTACAATAACACTAAAATTATCTTGTTCGATATGGAAGTAGTTAGCTTTGCAACTGTACATAGAAATATTTCACACTAAAATTAAATAGTCTAAGAATAATCATAACAGAATAATCTTATCAGGCTATATATTCACAGAAAACTATTAAAGTAGGATATATAGAATGTGTTGAAGTGACATTGTGGTTAAAATTAATCAATGGGTTAAAACATAGATTCTTTAAGATCATTCTTTTTACTTCAATAAAAAACAAATCATCTATCCCAGCCCCTCATAAAACAGTGGGATAAGGATCCTAACTATATACATACAGAAGGGCTGGCACATTATTGAAGTTAACAAGCTGTATATTGGGAGCTGTGTATTTTATATTGGGATGTGTGATATATTACAAACCAGTGGGGGTGCCAATATAGGGTGATATACTTCAAAACAGTGGGAGTGACTTTCTGTTAGAGAATGCCTATTAAGTAGGCTGTAGATCAATTAAGTCTAAGGATCTATTGAACATCATTTTTTATTGGCCAAATATATAGTCAATGAAAAAAAAAACAACCCAAAAAACAAATATATTTCACCACCCTGAATAAAGTATTTGTCTCCATATTCCAGCACATTTGTCATATCACTTGACCAATATAATTATTATATAAGAAATGGAAGAAGATCATAAGAAAAAAGGATTTTAAATATATGGTTATGACCCCAGTAATGAAAAAAAAGTGGATAATAAATTAAAATTTGTTTGTAAACAAAGTCCTAAACAAATATTTTTTGACTCTATAAATTTTAAGAATGATCAGCTGTCCATTTATACTGAAACATTAACATAGAGAACTATCAATACTGGGAAATAATGAACTTTATAAACACTGAATCATAATAAAATCTTCATATAATAATGTTACTGACATTTCACATAAATAAAAATAAAATTTTTCATCAATTGGTAGTAATAAATTACAACATTTTAAAAGCAGATCTGTAAATTTTTTATTTGTTGGTATTTACTATTTTAGTAAATAGAAATTCAAGCTTATGACAACTTATAATTTACTTCAGCCTGTATAAATATCTATTAAAAACATAAATCTGATTATATCACTATATATTGTTTTGTAATATATATATAGAAAGTTACTTGTCTGTATGATAATTTTCTTTAACACCAATGGTAATACATTATCTGGAAATAAAGAATCTTCCTTTCATTATCAATGTTCTTATTTAATTCAGAACAGTTCATTCAAAATTTCTATGCAACTTTTCATTTTGAAATACAAAAAGAAAGGAACTCCTTGAACAAGGAGCTTGATTCTATGTATTTTTGCTGAAATTTGTTCTATTTGTTTACATTAATTGAACATTTTGTACTATTTAAAGCAAATAAAGCTATTATCATTATATTAAAACCAAAATCCCAGGGACTATGAGATTTGAACACATCTAGTGTAACATTTCCCCCAAAAATGTAACAAACGCCTCCCTGCGGCGTGTAATTTCTGGGTTTTCTAACAAAAAATGATTAGAAAGTCATAGAATTTTTGATTTTTTTTTTTAGGAAATGTGTTTGCATATTTGATTTAAGAATGATTTGGTGTTTGTATCTTGTTTTAAGATTGACAATTTGCAGAATATTCATCCAAATAGTTATCCTTTCTGTGATATTTTAATAACTTTATTATTTGACATAGATAGTCCATTTACTGTGCAGAAGGGACAATTTGTTCAGCCAATATACACATTTTCAACATACATGTATATGAAAAAATGCGATCGATTCATAATGATATGTGTTTGTATATATATTCTTTTTTATATGTGCTTGTACATTTATATGTAAAGTCAGGATCTGTGTTCATGTATATAGATGTTTTTGATATGTGTTTAAGACTGGCTTTATTATTGATATGTGCTTGTATATAAATATGTATAACTGGCATTTTTGTCAGGGTATGTCTTTGTATATAGATGTTATGATGTGTGTTAGAGACCGGCTTCATATGTGATATGTGCTAAACATAAACATATCAAAGTCCTTTTCGCACCTGAGCAGTCCTTTAAGCGGTCCTGCAACTCATCGAAAGCATAAATTCTATCACAAAAATTATATTTTTTCTTTACAATAATACATTTTTGTCTCTATTAACTTACTACTATATATTATAAGAATGTTCTAGGAGGATTTGAAGGTCCTTTGTGCCTCCCTAGCAGTTGTTAGTGCACCTGAGCAGTCCTTAGCGGTCCGACAACTCTTCAAAAAACATGCATTTAATTACTAAAATGATATTTTTCTTAAAATTATACATTTTTTTGTCACTAAAACATACTACCATGAATTATAAGAATGCCCCAACAGTTATTTTAAGGTCCTTTGTGCCTCCCTAGGAAATATTTATAGGTCTTTTTTGCCTGCCTAGCAGTTCTTTTCGCACCTGAGCAGTCCTTAGCGGTCCTGCAACTCATCGAAAGCATAAAACTCTATCGCCAAATTATATTTTTTTTCTTACAATAATACATTTTTGTCTATTACTTACTACCATATATTATAAGAATGTTCTAGGAGGGATTTGAAGGTCCTTTGTGCCTCCCCTAGCAGTTGTTAGTGCACCTGAGCAGTCCTTAGCGGTCCGACAACTCTTCAAAAACATGAATTTTATCACTATAATGATATTTTTCCTTAAAATTATACTTTTTTTTATTACTAAACATACTACCATGTATTATAAGAATGCCCCTTACAGGTTTTTTAAGGTCCTTTGTGCCTCCTTAGGAAATATTTTAAGGTCCCTAGCAGACCTTTTCGCACCTGAGCAGTCCTTAGCGGTCCGGCAACTCATCGAAAGCATAAATTCTATCACCAAAATTATATTTTTTTCTTACAATAATACATTTTTTGTCTATTAACTTACTACTATATATTATAAGAATGTTCTAGGAGGGATTTGAAGGTCCTTTGTGCCTCCCTAGCAGTTGTTAGTGCACCTGAGCAGTCCTTAGCGGTCCGACAACTCTTCAAAAACATGAATTTTATCACTAAAATGATATTTTTTCTTTAAAATTATATACATTTTTTGTCACTAAACATACTACCATGAATTATAAGAATGCCCCAACAGTTATTTTAAGGTCCTTTGTGCCTCCCTAGGAAATATTTATAGGTCTTTGTGCCTGCCTAGCAGTCCTTTTCGCACCTGAGCAGTCCTTAGCGGTCCTGCAACTCATCGAAAGCATAAACTCTATCGCCAAAATTATATTTTTTCTTACAATAATACATTTTTTGTCTATTAACTTACTACCATATATTATAAGAATGTTCTAAGAGGGATTTGAAAGTCCTTTGTGCCTCCTAGCAGTTGTTAGTGCACCTGAGCAGTCCTTAGCGGTCCGACAACTCTTCAAAAACATGAATTTTATCACTAAAATGATATTTTTTCTTAAAATTATACATTTTTTGTCACTAAACATACTACCATGAATTAAAAGAATGCCCCAACAGTTATTTTAAGGTCCTTTGTGCCTCCTTAGGAAGTATTTATAGGTCTTTGTGCCTGCCTAGCAATCCTTTTCGCACCCGAGCAGTCCTTAGCGGTCCGGCAACTCATCGAAAGCATAAATTCTATCACCAAAATTATATTTTTTCTTACAATAATACATTTTTGTCTATTTACTTACTACCAGATAGTATAAGAATGTTCTAGGAGGGATTTGAAGGTCCTTTGTGCCTCCCTAGCAGTTGTTAGTGCACCTGAGCAGTCCTTAGCGGTCGGACAACTCTTCAAAAACATGAATTTTATCACTATAATGATATTTTTTCTTTAAATAATACATTTTTTGTCACTAAACATACTACCATGAATTATAAGAATGCCCTAGGAGGTATTTTAAGGTCCTTTGTGCCTCCCTAGCAGTCTTTTGTGTATCTGAGCAGTCCTTAGCGGTCCGACAACTCATAAAATTTTCACCAAAATCATATTTTTTCTTAAAATTATAATTTTTTTTTCACTAAAGATAATACCATGTAATATAAGAATGGCCTAGGAGGTATTTTAAGGTCCTTTGTGCCTCTTTAGTTGTCCTTTGTGGCTCCTTAGCAGTCCTTAGCAGTCCTTAGCGGTCCTTAGCAGTCCTTAGCAGTGTTTAGTAGGACCCGGTGCAAACTATGTCTAAAATTTGTGTCATATTTTACTTTGTACCAAATGTGGAACAAGAGAATTGAGTGTTTTTGATTATTTGTATATATCTTTAGGGCGCACATCTAGTTTATAGATCTGTGGAAGTAAATATTTCCTCTTAATGCAAGTTAATTAGGGTGTGGATCATCGGATAAGTGACGACCGATCCGATCAACACTTACGATTCACAGATTGAACCACGAATCTTTTGTTATCAAGACACCCATAAAAACATAAAAGTTAGTTCTAAAACCATGTTTTTTTCTTAAACAATACTTAACATTAAATATATATGCAAATATAAACTAGGTTTATGTTTTTATTTCTTGCATGAGTGTCTTACAAGTTTGTTGTACTACCAATATATGTTAGTTCGCAGTGGCATGTTTTACAAACTTTTTTTTTCTCTCTCAATTCAATTGAAATACCAAAGTATTTCCAAAAATTGGAAGTATTTTGCTGGTGGAATTTTAGAGTGTAGGACAAAAAGCCCCCCCATCTAAAAATGACATGGTGGACAAAAAGCCCCCCCCCCCCCCATTAAATTTACACACAGGACAAAAGTCCCCCATCAAAAATACAGGTAGGACAAAAAACCCGCCCCCCCCCATTCCATCAAACAAAAGCCCCCCTAAGGTTTATAGACCAGACTGATTACTATCTTTTTTTCTCATGCCCAGTGTTCAGGAACTTGGGTTATACTTAAAATAAATCTAAAAGAGTATGCGCCTTTCACTTTTATTTCCTTGATAAGCGTTGATAAGCGATTCTCTGAAAATATTCATTTACATTTGTACTGTACAATATATAATAAACATAAAAAACATTCATATCATCAATAACTTATATACAAATTACACAATAAATCAAATTAGAACTTTTGTACCTTTAAATTAAAATCCTTGTAAATTATCTTTTAAAACAATTGCATTTATTTGTTAAAATAAACATACCGATTTGACTTGTCTCAATACATCAAGTTGCAGATATAAACTGAAGAGATTCTCAATAACAATAGTTTGATGGACTGGGGGGGGGCTTTTGTCCTACCTGTATTTTTGATGGGGGGGGGAGGCTTTTGTCCACCTTGTCATTTTTAGATGGGGGGCTTTTGTCCGTATCCTGGAATTTTATATAGGCGGGACTCCTTTTCAGCCATTGTTGCATACAGGATATGTAACGTCACACTGAAGTAATTAGGGCTGCAACGATACACCAAATGTTCAATTTGATACAAATTTGATTTTAGACATCCTGATTCTATTTTTTTTCGATTTGATTCATTTCTGATTACTAATTTATCTTTGGTATATAATTCTACTTGTCTGCTTCAACAGTGAGTGTCGGTTTGCATTTCTGTTGTTATATAACTATAATATAAACTTATTTGACTTTATAATTATGTTTATGAAAATAAAAAGCTCTTGTCTATTTGGAAAATAATTTTAATCACGCAAATAATCAGTAATCTAAGTAACATGACAATCACAAATACCTTCTGCTGACTAGGAAATTAACAAAATATGTTTAGTAAATTATAATGAACACAGTTTCACAGGCTTGTCAGAACTGATATTCACTTTCGCTTTCATTTCTGTCAATTTTAACTGATCAGCAGGTAAGTTAATACAAATTTTTTTGCTGAACTTGAACTAGGATTGTCATGCTTACTAAATAAGTCTACATTGTGTTTCCGTTTCATATGTTGCATTAAATTAGACGTACTGTTGGAAACGATACCTCCGTAAAGCATAATTAGCAATTATTTTATACAAATCTTTGCGTTACCGAAACCCAAAGTGATCCCTACTCTTTGATTTTAATTTTTTGGGTGGAATTTTTAGTTTTATTTTATCAACATTGATGTTGGTAGCCATTTTGACTCGTTTGCCGAAAATACAACATTATGCGCTCTCTGATTGGATGAAAGAGTATTAATTGACCAATAGTATGTAACATGATAAAGCGCGAAAGGGAAAGACTAAAACTCTCACTTTTTCCGTGTTTAATTTTGGGTGGGGAATCAAATCGAAATTGTAACAGTTGGTATCGGAAATCGAATCGGCGCTCATTAAACTGGTTTTCCATGCATCGAAAGGTATTGTTGCACCTCTAGAAGTAACTATTTACTTGAGTGTTATTAAAATGTAACCGTCTTCAATTCATGTCACGTTATTATAAATATATAAAGCGACTAAAGATATTTATTATTGTTAAAACATAAAGTGTTCAATAAAGATAAAGTGATTCCATTTCCGAAACTAATTATAAATGACTTCCTAGCTCAGCATCATGGTACTTGTTTGTTTACTTTTTGTCTTTAATCGGCAAATTAATTTAGGAAACGTTGCATGATCCATACTCAAATTGTTTGTGTTTTTTGTGGACTTTAAGTGTGTGAGAAACATTGATAAACAAATAAGATCGCGATCCATGATCTCTTGACTGACCAATATTTGTACTCTATTTTTCTTTTTGAATCGTGATTATCCGAGTACTCGGACACTCGCCCCAGCCCTAATTTAAAGTTAATGGTGATTTAAAGCAGACACATTAATTCACCATGTAGAGTTCAATTTGGCAGTACACACTACACAAACATAAAAAAATGTCTTGTCAAATGAAATAAGATTTATTTATTTTCAGATTGAATTCCAAGGTTGATTTATAAAAGTACTTTAAAACTAATAATGGCGGTCTATTTTGACCACCGCCTGGATACAGAGCGCTCTGGGATCAACACAGATGTATCATGGTTCAGTGGAAATCCTATGCTTGCTGTGACATCATATAGTGATGAAACAGGAGGAGCCGTCAACCTTTTCCTTGATGAGGTAATGCTTGTTTTAAATTGTGTAATACATATAAATATAAGTTTTCTTACCATACCTGCGTACATGTATATCATGTCATAATGCTCGCCACTGTCTTGTCTGTTTAACAGAGGAATATCAGAATACTGTTATAAGCATGATTATAAGTATTCATAAAGTAGTGGCGGTATCCCACTCACCCTACTGTGTGAAGGTTTTTTCATGCAATTTCATATCACCAAAGATATTTTTTTATATAAGAAAAAATTCAAGTCAATCACAGTCAAAAAAGTCAAGATTTTTTTGTTTGAGACCTATTCACTGTTTTGTTGTTTTTTAATTTTATACATATTTTCATAGTTTTTATTGTGGTCAACTCTTGCATTGATTCTTGCCAAGTTATTTGTCTTTGTAATTGTATACCAAAAAAGATTTTTGCATTATCCTGACTTTGTTTTACTATCAAAATCTGATTTAAGTCAACTGTCAAGCATAGAGTCAGTCTGATACATGTATCTCTTGTTGAAAATTTGAGTTACAAGAGATATGATTGGACAGCAGATTTTTTAACAAACTGCTTTGTTTTATTAGGGAGAGAGATTACTGAATGTTAAGTTACAAAGAAGCTGCCAGGTAACATCATCGTCATGGCACCCAACAAAAAAGATAATTGCTGTTGGCTTTGAGAATGGTGAATTACTGATATGGAATGCTGTAGACTGTGAGTTATTTGAAGGTTTACCTCTACATAAACATGCTATAACAGTACTTCACTGGAGCTCCAATGGATCAAGGTTAATCTCTGGTGACAAGGTATGTTTCTTATAACTTTTATGATGCATAGTAAATTGATTTATGTTTCAATTTTAGTCAAGTTTTTAAGTTTCTCATAGTGACATACAGTATCAGTCAAGATGTGCTGTTTTTAAGTTTTGTTCGGTGATTTTTTAATTTTTTAATTGTACATTTTATATCAATATAATTCAAGGCCCTTTCTTGGACTAAACATTAACTGTGTCATATTACGACTCGGGGAAAGGGTTTTAAAGCTCTAATTTAAAGCTGTCACTGACTGTTATGAAAGTGTGTAAGTGATAATTGTTAACATAATGAAGAATTTTGAATTTACAGTCAGGTGTTGTTATGGTATGGAAGTCTGATGGTAAAGGGAGGTTACAACAGAATCCTCTACATCAACATCATTGTCAAGAACCACTGTCACAGATCATCTTTAAACCTCAACCACCACCGGATCCTTCCACGTATGTTATAGAAGACATTTTTGTTTGTTTGATAAAAGATGAATGTCTGGTCTCCATTGATTGATTAACATCCTTTAATGTTGGTTTTTTCCCCCATGAGATTTAACATTTGATCTTGTATAAATGTTAATAATGATGGTGACTTGGTGAGTAAAGAAGTCATCTGTATATTATTTAGGCTTTAGATTATTTAAATATTCAAAAATATAGACCAGTTGGCTTTAAAACTTCAAATTTGTGCAATTGTCTACCTTTCTAAGCTTCCTATTCCAATGCAAGACTTTAACATTTAAAAAGATAAAAGTTATACAGTATGCATGGAGTCAATGTCTTAGTGCCTGTTCGAATAATCAAGGTTTTCCTTATCAACAGATTTGCGATCCATATCATCATTGAAATGCTTATAAAATGGGTTGTATTTATTAAAGCTTGTACTTAAAAAATATCCCCATTGACCCTTGGCCTAATCAGTTATTTTCATTGGCACATCTGTTCCCTCAGGTGAAAATGAAAACCCATGAATGATATGATAGCTGTTTAGATTATTTATTATTGGCCAATGTCTAGACTAGTGTTCAAACTTTAGTATAGACTTACATGTAGGTTGAATCTGTTACCAGCAATATTGGTCTAGATTTGATGTAAGGGAGATGGATATGGTACCTGTTGTCTTTTTTTTAAATAATTATTTTCTATCTAGGTTTGGATTTAGTTATTTGCATGCTTCATTGCTAAAATTTTAAAGAAGTACAAAAATTGAGCCTGCCAGATTGCACATATGCAGGATGGCTTGGCTCTATATTGGTGACATAGGTTAATCATTTTAGGTTCTAGCAGGGTGAGGGTTAAGTTCAAACTGTTGATGTTTCAGGGATATCAATCAGCTGGCAAAGGCAGCTGTGAGAGGAGATGAATCTGCACTTGATATGTTTAACTGGAAGAAGGGAAAATCGGCGGGCAAGGACCCACTATTTAGTTCACAGGAAGCCCTCTCTTTCTTTATTGGTGGAGCTAGTGGTGAGTCAGTAGTTTTATTTAAAGTAACATTTATTCATATGACATTAAGGGAATTTAAAAAGCTAATCTTGATTGATAAATTTTAAGTGATATACAATACATCACAGCTATTGCAAAAAATAAATAAGAAATTTACTTTTTGTGCAGATACAAATGTGAGTGTCTGGCTCAAGTGACAGTCAAAAGTCTTACATTTTTGTGTACCTGCAGCTGAGTTTTGATTTTTTCTTGCATATTACTTCTCTTTAAAGTTGAGAAAGAAATATAAAAAAGTAATATTTTTATTCAGCACTTTTTTGTAGTATGTAGATTTATAGTAGGGCTGGGAACGAATAAGGAATTTGATGTTCGAATATTCGTTTTCCATATTCGAATATATTCGAATATTCGTTTTTTACAACATTTGTTCCAATATTTCACTTTGACGTATATGTATCCGAAATTGATTGCGTCGAATACTATACTACTTTAATATGCTTGCAATAATCGACGATTAAAAATACCTTCATTACTACGTCAGCTTTTTTTTAAATTTTATATATTGTTATTCGACATTAATGTTTACAATTTGAAATAAATTCATAATATGATTGCCTTTTGTTCAGTTAATCCTATTTGTCTTATTGACGGGAGGTAACTCGTGTGACTTGATTGACAGTTATATGAATCATCGTAACCTCTTAAGCCCCAATAACAAATAATTATATTGAAACTTAACTTGTATTATTTTTTATATTAATTTATAATTTTAGATAAGATTTGAATATTCTTAAAATAAATATAGCTATAACGCAGTAAATATCACACGGAGTGTAATATCTACGGAATAAATATATTCTGACGGAATATAGACACTTCCCATGCTTTCATAACCGCCCATTAATGCGTGCCTATTTATTCTTCTCCACAAAATTTAAGACATTGATTAATAGGAAAGATTATAGCACAAAAAACAATAAATAAGATAATTAAAATCGGGAAAAAATCTAAACTGTTAAACAGGTAAATTGCAAAGTGTGAAACGGAGCCCTTTTGATCAACTAGACCACACAGTTTTCACAGTTAATTGGCGATAATCGTTGACACGTGTCATACAAACGTGTGAACACCTTTTCAAATACAGGTCAAAGGTTTTATTTACGATATTAATTGAATTTGAAAGTAATATCAAGTTATATTTTTCGAATATTCGCATTCGTTTTTCAATGTTCGAATATTCGGTAGTGTTTCGAATATTCGAATATTCGAATATAATTCCCGGCCCTAATTTATAGTCATTCATGATAACAATGAAATGACATCATTCAAAGGATGTGACTCGTATAACACTGGAACGCATTTTCCAGTACTGGTGCAAACACTTGAAAAAATTCAATCTGACAAAGAAAGTATTTTGATTTAAGATGACAATTTACAGAATTTGAAATACTGTTGGAAAAGGCGTAAAATGAAACAAACAAACAAACAAACAATTTACAGAATTGTTGCAAACACTAGAAAATCGTGTGTGGTTTTATAAGAAAATGTTATGATTTAAGGTGGTGTATACTTTGTGAGTGAGGGTGGGCAGTGTAGCCAGGCATTTAAAGCAGACGGTCCTATATTGAAACTACTGTATTATGAGGAGAAGAACATACTGATTACAGTGACAGAAGGTTTATCATTGTTCCAGCATGCTGTAATGCCGGAAGGTGACACAAAGGAAATGATGAAGGTAAATGTTTATATACTGTCAAATCAGTGCTATAGATTATTTTTCAATAAACATTAAGCTTTTTCTGAGGTCCTGTACTAATTTTAGAGGTTATATGACAATCCCAAAGTTTTACTCTTTAGTCATTGCAATATTTCGTGTTTTTAACAGTTAACTCATTTTCTTCAAAAATTGCTGGGTTTCATTGTTATAATTATTAACAGACTTTTTTTTGTTTAGTTAAAAAAAAAACCTGTGAAGTAAATGTTTCATAGCCACATGATATTTATCCCAGTTGTATGTTACAAGATAATTTTCAGTTTACTTTATAAATGCTTTATGTGTTATACCTTACGCAGGGTGGTCTCTTTCTTTAAGGTAAAATTAAGTGGAAGGGGAGACAAGCCTGTGATTGACTGGGCGGGGAAAGGAATATTAGCTACATCTACTGGTGAAGGAGTTATCAGGTATTGTATTAGGCATATATAATACAGAATTCAAGAATGTTTGCTCCAGAGATTCATTTGCTCTAAATACAATTTCTGATGTATTAATGTAAACAAAATTACAGATCATTATTATATGTCTGTAAGTTTTAAGTCATTTTGGTGAATGAAATTCAAACATGCATATGAATTGTTCTGTATTCCACACTGTATTGCTCATAATTTTTCCTAAATGTGCATTGATTTTGTATTCATAAGCCAGTCACAACCCTATGTGAATAACCTGCTGCATAATGTTTTCATTAAAAAAAGTTCCTGTGTATTTGTTTAGAGTTCACAGGGCGAGTAAGAGTACAATTTTACACTAAAGGTGAACTGTAATACATTCCCTCAGAAAAGCACCCATATGTGCTTGTGGTGTTGGAAGTTTTTTTTCACTCAGGATAAAGGCACTAAGCCACATTGAATTTACCAGAGCACGGTTCAGCCACCGCATCGTTCTTGGGCAGGCTGTCAAGCAGTTTACCAGTACTAGTTGCCTTCTCTTTCACAAGGAACTGATAACTTAAGTACATGCCAAAGCAGAGGGACAGTGTGAATGACAGTAGAAAGGATTTCATGATCTATCACAACCAAAGTCACCTGCACTGTCTTGGAATTGAACCTTGGTTGCCTGAATAAGTCCAAAGCTCTATCCTTTGTTTTAATCAAACAGCTTGCACCCATATGTTATAATTGTTGTGTATTGTAGGATGTGGGAGCTGGAGAATGAGGAGAATTATATACTACATCTTGATGGTCACAGTGGATATGATCCTAATGAAAACATTACATGTTTAGCTTTCTCTGAAAAGAAAGGTTAGAATATCATAGTCTCACATAAATAGATAATAATTAAAAATTTCATTTTAAAGGTATTTTTTCATTCTATAATCAGTATTGATCAGCTAGTTAAAAAGTGCTGTTCATCATAAAGTTAAAGACTTCAGGTAAAGTGATCAATTTAGTCATTTACTATGATATTATATATATATATATCTTTACACTGGGGCCAAAGGCAAATCAGTATGTTAGGTAATAACAAAAAGACTAATGGAATATACACTTAAACAAGTTTCCCAATGTCTGGGCATAAACAATTTCTTCTGTGCTCAAACCCAGCTCCTCTTAAATGATTTCACAGAAAAATTGTTCTCAAGTGACCTGAAAATATGTCCAGGATTTTGTAATTTGATTATTTATGGCAATATTATGGCCCCTTTGTTATCTATGAAATATTGGCGGAGACAATGTTTTGTGACAGTTTCCTATCTCTGGTTCTTATAGGTACTCTGGCAGGTGGTACAAATATGGGGAATGTAGCCTTGTGGAAATATACACCACCTGTAGGTAATAAGAAAGTTGATGGTGAACAGAAATGGAAACTACAGACTCCAGCTACAGTGGAAGGTCCAGTTTCACAAGTTACTGTAAGTTATAATACTTTATTTAAATGCACCTAAAGTGCAGAGTTCGTTCACATGGTTTTCTAATATACAATTTAGTTTCTCTAATCTTTAGTTTTCTGTAGATTTGATAAGACTTGTTTTAAAGTATATTTACTGAAAGATTTTGAAAGATTTATATACTAAATCTTTATAGATAAGCTATACTCTTAATAAGGAAACTAATTTTCAATTCTCTTATTCATGGGAAATGTTGGTTTAAATTCTAAAATGAGATTGAAAGGTTATAAAGCTGTATCTTATGAAAGAACTTGAGTAACATGAACACTAAAACTATGTTGTTACCATGATATTATGGTAGATTCTCGAAAGAATTGTAACATAGAATGTCTCTGTTATTTAACATGCGTAATTGTTGCACTTTGATTTCATTTTCATAATGTTATTTGCTAAATTTTCATAACTACTATTTAAATCAGTGTTTCAATAAGTTCTGTGTTTCCATTGTAAATTTGTTTTTATTTTATTTTCAGTGGGGTTCAACAAAAGATTTGCTTGCTGTGAACACTATAGCTCATGTGTTCATGTTGAATGAACATGTGATGAGTGCTAACTTCAGAGATCAGGTATGTTACCTAATTTATATATTGATATTTTCATTAACTTCATCAGACCAAACAACATAGTGTTGATGTAAAATCCCAATACTTCATAACCTTAGTGCAATAACTATAAAAATTGCAGTAAAAGGCAGAAAGATGCAATAAACATATGGCTGATAGTTTCAATTTAACATTGAAATGTCTTATAAGAATAAGAACTTTATTTCCCCATTCTATCTACTGTCACATTGTCATGTCATTTATCCACAGAATTTTGGGGTATCCCTGTGGTATTGCAATTTTCAAATACATATGCATCTTTTTGTTACAATTTAAAAATGTTCGTAAGAATAATATTTTTAGCTCACCTGTCACAAAGTGACAGGGTGAGCTTTTGTGATCGCTTTTCGTCCGTCGTCCGTCCGTCCGTCGTCCGTAAACTTTTACTTTAAATGACATCTTCTCATAAACCACAAGGCCAATTTCATCCAAACTCCACAGGAATGTTCCTTTGGTGGTCACCTTTAAAAATTGTTCAAAGAATTTAATTCCATGCAGAACTCTGGTTGCCATGGCAACCGAAAGAAAAAACTTTAAATATCTTCTTTTAAAAAACCATAAGAGCTAGAGCTTAGATATTTGGCATGAAACATCTTCTAGTGAGTGTCTACCAAGTTTGTTCAAATAAAAGCCCTGGGGTCAAAATTGGCCCCGCCCCGGGGGGTCATTGATTTTCCCTATATGCATATAGTGAAAACTTAAAAAATCTTCTTTTAAAGAACCCAAAGAGCTATGGCTAAGATATTGAGCATCAAACATGTTCTAATAGGTGTCTATCAAGTTTGTTCAAAGAAAAGCCCTGGGGTCAAAATTGGCCCCGCCCCAGGGGGTCATTGATTTTCCCTATATGCATATAGTAAAAACTTAAAAAATCTTCTTTTAAAGAACCAAAAGAGTTAGAGCTAAGATATTTAGCATGAAACATGTTCTAATAAGTGTCTACCAAGTTTGTTCAAATAAAAGCCCTGGGGTCAAAATTGACCCCGCCCGGGGGGGTCATTGATTTTTCCCTATATATGCATATAGTAAAAACTTAAAAATCTTCTTTTAAAGAACCATAAGAGCTATGGTTAAGATATTTAGCATCAAACATGTTCTAATAGGTGTCTACCAAGTTTGTTCAAATAAAAGCCCTGGGGTCAAAATTGGCCCCGCCCCGGGGGTCATAGATTTTCCTTATATGTGTATAGCATAAACTTAAAAAATCTTTTTTGAAAAAACCCAAATAGCTAGAGTTAAGATATTAAGCATGAAACATCTTTTAGTGAGTGTCTACAAAGTTTGTTCAAATAAAAGACCTGGGGTCAAAATTGGCCCTGCCCCGGGGTCATTGATTTTCCTTATATGTGTATAGCAAAAACTTAAAATCTTCTTTGAAAAAACCCAAATAGCTAGAGTTTAGATATTAAGCATGAAACATATTCTAGTAAGTGTCTACAAAGTTTGTTCAAATAAAAACCCTGGGGTCATAACTGGCCCGGCCCCAGGCGTGTCATTGTTTTTAACTATATGTGTATAGTAAAAACTTTAAAAAAGTCTTCTTTTAAATAGCCCAATGAGCTAGAGCTTAGATGTTTAGCATGAAACATTTTCTTATGGGTGTCTACCAAGTTTGTGCAAATAAAAGCCCTTTGGTTAAATTGGCCCTGCAATGTTTTTTGGGGGGGGGGTTGGGGCGACCTATATACAGGTGAGCGACCTCAGGGCCATCATGGCCCTCTTGTTCTTGTTATTATATTTCAGACTGCTGTAGTACAGTTTGGTCCTAGTTCACTCTCTATTGAGGTGTTCTCTAATGGAACACATCATGATCTTAAAACAGATATACAAGTCAAAGGAATATACACAACAAAGGTAATGTTTTGTTCCACTAAATAGTTTTTATGTGACATTTAAACTGACAGTATAGATTTAAAGAGGACTCTGTATATGTATTATTAATTTTAAAAGCACTAGCCAACTTATTTCAAAATGCAACTAAAGGCAGTAGATTTTTCTTTTAGAGACATTATTATTTGAGAGAAGCATCTATTAATAGTTATTTGATTTTAAGCAAAATGTCTAACCATTCGTCTCAGCTCTCTGACCCTAAGTTAATCTTGAATAGAAAAAAGTGATTACTCGAAAAGAAGCCACAAATTATGGTAAGGTTAGTCATCCATTTGTACATGACTTAGATAATAAACTGCAGCTTAACCCAAGATAAACATTCAAATTTTAGATATTGATGGTGGTCTTAGTTGATTAATTTGGCTACTTCAACTTAAGGAATTAAATCAATGTTAGGATCATGTTAAAAAAAGGAAATTTGATAAGGAGTTGATCAGCATACCTAATGAATTATTTTCTATAAAATCTTTTTCGTAAATTCTATTTTATAGGATGCTCTAGCGGTATGGAATGGTAGACGTGTAATTCTATATGAATATTCAGAGGATAAGTCAACTATAAAGGCCTCTGGTAGCTTCACAACAGATTCTATGATAATATGTATATATGAACAAAATGTGTACAGTATAGAGATGCAGAAAGTTCAAGTTAGAACATTCCAGGTAAATCTGATATAAAGTTAAGTTAAAACATTCCAGGTAAAACTGATATAAGTTCAAGTTGGAAATTACCAGGTAAATCTGATTTCAGTTCAAGTTAGAATATTCCAGGTAAATCTGATAATAAGTTCAAATTAGAACATTCCAGGTAAATCTCAAGTTAAAACATTCCAGGTAAATCTGATATAAGTTCAAGTTAGAATATTCCAGGTAAATATGATATAAGTTCATGTTAGAATATTCCAGGTAAATCTGATATAAGTTCAAGTTAGAACATTCCAAGTAAATCTGATAATCTCAATCCAGACAAAAACATGCATCATTTTTTTGAGAATATTTCAAAATGTATGATTAGCGATTTATGTCCCCATCATCTCTGTTGGCTTTAAGTCTGCTTTGAGTGACAAAGCATCTTAGCCAACCTTTAGACATCTGTGGGTTTTTCAACCAAGGTGCAGAAAAAAGTTGTTTTTTACCTCTTTGTTTTTCACTTTATTCAGGGTACAGTAAAACAGTCCATAAACTTCAGTGAGGTAGAAGGACAGCCTGTATGTTTAGATATATGTGGAACCTACCTGTTGATAGGCACTGACATAGGCATACTGAAGGTTTTTGATTTGTCAAGAAGGTAATATTTTTAATTTTTCAATAAGTTTACATCTTTTAAAAGGTCTACATCATGTTTTGCTAAAAAACACAACAGACCTGCAGTTCACAATTGGCCTGAAAAGTCCATTGTACCTTACTCTGAGACAGTTGTGTTCTTCTTACAGGCAGCTATTATGTTGTCATGTAGTCATTAAATACATTAGTTATACTATGAGTAGGCTCACATTGAGGTTTTTTGATATAGAGGAACTGGAAATATTTTTTCAAGATTTTTATACCACATCTATACCAATAATGTGTGTGCATTTCAGTTCATTCGCTCACTCCATTTTTTCCAGAATAATCTCTTAATATGCGAAAAGTCTTTAAAATAAAAAGCGTTTAAGCCCTTTTATGTCAAACCAAGATAAGAATCACACTAAAGATCGATTTTCATTTTTTCACTAGGTATATTTATTGTCTTTTTCA
Source organism: Ruditapes philippinarum (assembly GCF_026571515.1). Lineage (NCBI taxonomy): Eukaryota > Metazoa > Mollusca > Bivalvia > Venerida > Veneridae > Ruditapes > Ruditapes philippinarum. The sequence goes on from NW_026865002.1 coordinate 49,164, forward strand.
TATACATGTATTTCTGTTTTAAGTTTCCCATTTGATGACACTTTTTTTTTTCTTCAAATTTTATGTTTTTAAGCTTTTGAATATCAGTTGAGTTCCTTTAAGTTTTTTTCTGTAGCCTGATTAGTACAATGAATGATGATATTATAAAAGATGTGCAGATAAGCGTGCCTGTAAGAACAAAGTATCTAGTATAGCATGAAAGTACCTTATTAGTCCCCTACCGGTTTACCGGAGGGGACTTTAGGTTTACCCTCCGTCCGTCTGTCTGTCTGTCCGTCTGTCCGTCCGTCAGTCCGTCCGTCCACAAAACTGGATCCCGCGATAACGCAAAAAGTACTGAAAATATTTTTATGAAACTTGGTATATGGATAGATGGCAGTATGGAGATTATGCACGTCTTTTTCTTTCCTTCCTATGTTGCAAATTCTGGTTGCTATGGCAACAAATAGACTGAAAATATGACAAATTTTACACATAAACTGGATCCCGCGATTACGCAAAAAGTACTGAAAATATTTTTATGAAACTTGATATATGGATAGATGGCAGTATGGAGATTATGCACGTCTTTTTCTTTTCTTCCTATGTTGAAAATTCTGGTTGCTATGGCAACAAATAGACTGAAAATATGGCAAATTTTACACATAACCTGGATCCAGTGATAACACAAAAAGTACTGAAAATATGTTTATGAAACTTGACATATGGGTAGATGGCAGTATGGAAATTATGCACATCCTTTTCTTATCTTTCTATGTTGAAAATTCTGGTTGCTATGGCAACAAATAGACTGAATTTCAAGATTTCTTATTCTAGTTTTTAAGTTTTTTCACTATAAGTTCTTTATTTCTTAAGGTATTTACTTCAAACTTTTAATATAAGTTGCTTGTCATCAACCACATCATATGTGTTAAGGTTTACAACTCTAGTACAAAATTTATCAGAATTACCTCCCTTGAACTTAAAATTTTCATGAAAAAAACATTGTTTTTTTTAATAACTTCTTTTTCTGAATGTATCTACTTCATATAAATGTTTCTTATTGTCACTCAACATTTGTGAGTGTTCAATACTCTAGCAAGACTATTTCCAGAATTATACCCCTTTTGAACTTTTTTTTGAGAAATTGGTAATTTTTACTCCAACTTCTTCAATCATGATAGGATTTTAAAAATGTTATATTTTGATAACAGGGATGTTTAAAAAATAACTTTAAAGTGTCCTTCAGTCCGTCTGTCTGTACATAAAAACTGTTTCCTGCGATCACTTTTAAAGAACTTTTCAACAAATTTACTTAAAATAGGAACCTAAGTGAATGGCCCTTCAGAATGTTGCTTTGGCTCGTACCGGTAGGGGACTTATGGATTGCTTGCAATACTATGATAATTGCTTGTTAAATATGCTTTTATGATAATCTATTTCTTCCTCATAACAGAGAAGCTAAGCCACACAGTCACCCAAAGAATCTACATGAGCTGGTTCCTGGTTTTGGAAGTTTATTGGCATGTAAAGTAAACTGTAACGGTACCAAAGTCAGTGCTGCTATCAAAATGGTATGTTTGTGTTTTTAATAAGTTAAAAACTACATGTATATAGAGACAGTTCAATCCTTCATGATTTTTTTTATCATTGCAGGAAAAAAATAAATTTATATTTAAGGTTTAAAAGGTGCAACTAGCTGTGATTTAGTATGTTGATGTGAAGAACCAATGTTGTAAGGCCTGTTAGGTTCCTTTGATTTAAAGTTATATAGAATTTATTTTAGTTTGAGTTATAAGCCAATAGCTTATAGACAAACTCTAGAATCAGTTCCTTGAACCAACCAGTACTGAGCAATGAGTGTAATTTATTTTTTTGCTGAAGGTAATGGGGGTTTATTCCTGATGGTTTGAATGCTTGCGGCTAGCAATCCTTAATTTACTCATATGAAGTGTTGAACACTTTATCATGCCGTCACTTTATTTTATTTTTATACAGATATTTTTTTAGTACAGTATACAATACAATGTACTATAAATGTTGTAATGACATCATCTCTGATGGAATTATAATATGACCTGGTTTATGTTGTGGAGAATATTAACGAATATGGTAAATGATTTTATTTGTATGTTACTTGTTTTTTTTACAGCAAGGTGGTACTCAGACAGATCCCAAGTTGTATTTCTGGGATATAGAGACGGATTCTCTGTCATATTTTAACTTTGAGACGGGTAAAGGAGAGCAGGATGATTATCCACCAGAACAGATGGTCGGTATGCAGTCCGGTAGTGCTATAGAAATGAGTGATGCTGATAGGTACGCTTACACATATATCTATATGACCTTTTTGATCACCCCTTTGAAGGGAATATAGCTTTGCTTATATATAACTTCAAGCACTTTTCACTTAAGCCTTGAGGTATTGCTTTGAAAAATTAAATGCTTATATGGTATGGAATCTTGATGTGTTTATAATCACAAGGTGTTAAGTCGAAATCTTAAGGATCTATTCTTTTTCTACTATCAAGAACAGGGAATAGTCAAGCCTGATTTCTGACTGACAGCAGTTGATATCAATGCAATACTACTTTCATAATTCGTTAGTTATATATATTTCAAGTCAAGTTTATTTTAAATGTCTATGTTCATACCAGAACATCTGTTGCTTGAATGCCTTTTCAAACTTACCTCGAAGATAATATCAAAATAAAGCTTCATTGTAGTTTTTTAATATTTCAGAGGTAAGGATCAAGCTGCTAAGGATATTGCTGGTCGTTTTCCTATCACCCATCACTGGGACGCTCATGATCCAAAGTTAGTCGTGTGCGAGGCTCGCATTCTCCCCAGGACAGACAGTAAAGAAGAGAAAAAACTGAAAGCCACGCTAACCAAACAAATAGAGGAGGGTCCTGTAAGTATGGCTGAATAAGCAGCTGGCCTAATTTAGTGAAAACAATTCATTTGAGCTAAATTTAAGTTTTTAGAAATTAAAAATTGCAATGTTAGCAACACTGTAGGAGGCAGATTAGGATGAAAACTTAATATTCTGGGATTTAACCATGAATGTATAGGAACATATTAGAATATTTCATAACCATTTTACTTTTTAAAGGCACATTATGCCTCAGAAATTCATTATTTTTTAATTCTTTAAACACAAACATTTGTTTAATAATAATGGATTCAAAGCATATTAGATGTTTAACAACTGAAGAAAGTTGAGCTGAATGTGCAGTAATGTGTAGTAAAATGTAAACAAAGTAGTATTTTGACACCTATACAAAATCATTCACTATGATGATACCCATTGCCAGTAGAGCAAAAGAAGTAAAAGAAAGTTCATTTATGTTGCAAATGAGTATCTTTTATTATTTTTGTTTTTTGGAAACTGTAAAAATAGATTGTTTTTGATAGCATTTGTTAGGCATAATGGGCCTGTTACAATCATGTTAATATATATATTTTTCTAAATATTTAAAAGTAATAAAAGCAGGCTAATTGAACCAATATATCTTTAAATTTAGATCAAGACAGAACTTAACCATATGCTGTGTATGACATGTTGTTAAAAAAATGAGAAAATAATTAAAGTTAATTAGGTTATTATATATATCTAGCTCACATATATGTTTTGTATACAGGTGGAGGTAATGGTAGTATCACTGTTCTGTACACCAGAGAATGGTATACTTATACAAGACAGCTTCCCGCTAAGTGATGACTACAACTGTCTACTTGGTATTGAAGTTCCTTATCACTACTTTGTTAGAAAGGTAAGACCATACCTCTGTGTTTGTTTTGTACTTGAGCGTACAACTGGCCTTAAGGTTATAAAACTATTTTCCTCAGTTCTGTCTCAAATCTCAGGTTTTTCATTGGTCAGTGTTCATTCTTTGGCAATTTCTGACCAATCAAATATCTGAGATCGAGCTTGGAGAATTTCTTTATAACTTTGGGCCTGAGCTGTCTGACTATATGGTATCTGTTTGCTTCTCAATTTTAGTAATTTTATCCTGACAGTCATTAACCTTTACCACCCTAAATATCTTAAATGGATTTGCCCAATTTTCAAGCTGGACAAAACTATTCATCATTTTAAGGGAAATTTCAAAGTAAGAACTGAGTGAATAGTGAACACTAGTCACATGGGTAGAATTGCCAGCTCCTGACAGGCTAAGGGTTAAACTAATCATGAACTGTTTGAATTCAAAGCTAGACTTGAATTCAAAGCTAGACTATTCCATTGTACAATTTTAAAATATTTTCATTTAATGCCTATTGAAAATATAATACAGTGGTGAATTTATTTGTAATTAACAGAATGAAACTAGTGAAGATGAAAATGCTAACCAGGAGTCCGGTCATCTTGTAAGACCGGACACAGCAACTGTGATATACCCTAAACTTGTGTCACGTTCAACCATGCGTGACTTTGTCGGTCTCGAGAAAAGCGATAAACAGACACGGGAGGCCATGTTGAATTTCAGTTATTATCTGACCATAGGCAACATGGACGAGGCTTTCAAAGCAATTAAACTGATTAAAAGGTGAGTTAATGTCTTTTTTGCGTCAATGATGTAAAGATTTGATTTGTTTGATTTTAGAAGTATATCCAAATATTGAATTTAACAATATTTGCTGTTTATTTTAGATTGCCTTTATTTTTTAATTCAATTATATTAATACATTCAAGGGAAGTAACTTGTACTGTCATTATACATTCAAGGGAAGTTACTTGTACAAGCATAAATCAAATTTCAAGGGAGGTAATCTAGACCTTGGACCTTATATTTGTCTGGCAATATTACCCAGAATGCAATTCACTATCAGCTTTTTTTTCCCCAGAAATTTTAGCTTTTTTTCACATTAAGAATAATTATTCTGGAAAAAAACAGGATGGTGGAATGAGCTAAAAATTTGCACACAAGATATTGGATAAGACCTAAATTAAATGGTACACAAATCTCAAAAAAATATTTGCAGTACTGTCATGTCAGAAAACCTCAGTGGAGTCCCTCTTAAGCCTAAGAAATTTGTAAATTTTTCCTTCTGTAGGAAAGACAAACATATGTTTTATACTAATACATAGAAAATGTTAGAGGCTTTAACACCTGACGAAAATAGATAGAGGATATTGAATGAGTGTAGTTTAATACTAAATTTATTGAATGAGTTGAATAAAATCATATTATGCGAGCCTCTGGCGAGCATAATATTGTTTTATTCAACGAGTTCAATAAATTTAGTATTGAATCTAAATAAATATAATATTCTTTTTATCACATATATAAATAAGAACAGTAAACTGCTAAAATGAGTAATTTTTCAATGACGCGCCTATAGTGTAACGCCAACATAAGCGCACTTTAACGCTATGTTTCTATATGGCGCAAATGACGTCACGTCAAAATGTTATTACACTAGTGTAATATCGTTTTTATTAAATGGCTTTATTACACTCCTGCGCCGCGGTTTATGTGATAAAGCTGAATATGAAATAATCCTTTATAAAGGAAGCAAATCGTAAAAAAAGCGATTTTTGACCTTCATACAAAATAACTGTCATTGTTCATTGTACTTTTTGTCGAAACACAAAATAACCAAAGATGGTTTAGCTATGTGACCAATGAGAATAGTTTTTGGAAATTGTAACAGGACAACAAAAAGAATAAGCGCGTTTAAAAAAAAACCCGGAAAAGCACCATTTTTCAGTCTTAAATTTGATTGAAATAATATTTTTATTTTTTTTTTTTTTTTTTAATTTTTTTTTTGGTGTGTGGGGGGGGGGGGGGAAAGAAGGAAATAATGTTATATCTTCTACGTTTTGTCCAACACTGGTTTTACAAGAGAAAAAAAATGAAAATTCCAAGTCATCACACAATAGTCATTGATGTAGAAAAACAATTATTATTTTTGTTTATGTTTATAGTGAGTCAGTATGGGAGAATATGGCCAAGATGTGTGTCAAGTCTAGGAGACTGGATGTAGCCAGTGTATGCCTGGGAAATATGGGGCATGCTCGGGGAGCTAAAGCCCTGAGAGAAGCTCTTAAAGAACCAGAATTAGACGCTAAAGTTGCCACTTTAGCAATGCAGTTAGGCCTTTTTGTAAGTGTTAATTTGTTGAATCAACTATAGTTGTAAAAAAAAATAGAAAATAAACGTTGATGGCCGCAAATTATTTTCATATGGCATGAACAGTTTAAAGCAAATTTTTCATTTTTACCAGTAGTCAAGGCAACTGCTACATAGAATATTTTGTTGTTTAATCAAATAGAGGTAAAATAAGTATTGTTGACTGCTTGGGTTCAAACCCTGTCAGGGGCAAACTGTTGTCTCCATAAGCAAAAAACTTTACATTCATTGCTTAGTAATGGTTGATTCCTGGAACAGATTTGAGGGTGTTTCAGTAAGCTAATAGCTTCCAACAAAATCAAACTAAAATAAATTTGTATAAACTAAACAAAGGTACTATAGAGGAATACTTACCTGGGTTTCTGTCATAAAGTTTTAGTGTTCACTGATATTTCACCATTAAACATAATATCAATGTAAAATGTATTAACTACACACCAGTTTCTATAGCAACAGCATGTTCCTAATGTTATATTTTTGTAATGTTTATTTATAGGATGATGCAGAAAGATTACTTAGGAATTGTAAAAGATATGACTTGCTGAATGAATATTATCAGAATGCAGGCCAGTGGGGAAAGGTATGTTATTATTGAAATACACAGTTCTACATTATCAGCTCTGCAGATTAATTTATTCTGCTTAAAAGGAAAACTTAGTGTGTCAGTTACTGTTGACAGAATCACATTCACCTCACAGTTATAGGTTCGAATCTGGCTAGGGACCTTGGCTTCTTTCATATGAGAAAGTTATTCAGCTAGCTTACCAAAAGGTTGGTAGTCCTATGTGGATGGCAGTTTGTATTGGAATTAATGCATGACATAGCCAAGTAATCTAGAAAGCTGCCATAAGGCAATAATACTGTTGATGTGACTAAACCCCCAAACAACATAAAAGTAGTCTTGTGTCCTTTCAGATCAGTCACTAAAATTTGTATATTTTTGTAAGGCAGCAAATGTTGTATATAAATCTACAAAGAAAATCATCCATAGAGAAGGTTTTAGTAAAACATTGATTGATATTATCAAATTCAAACACAAACATTTAAAGCTGCTAAAAGTCACATTATGCGCATTTTAGCATTGTCAATTTGAGTTATTAGCTATATTTTTAAAAAATATTGACTATTATAAGTAAGGATTGACAAATGATTGATAATAACAAATGATTAGGGTAAAAATATAAAAACAGCATAAACCCCACTCTTTTTTATCCAATGAACATTACTGATTAGAAGGTTATAGCCAGGGGTCATGCGAGTTTTTGAAGGTTATATATAGATATTCCCATAGGTCACATGAGTTATTGGTTGTTTATGTGTAACAAAATAATGGATTGAAAACAATAATGACAAAATTTAACAAAATAATGGATTGAAAACAATTATGACAAAATTTAAAGTTCCATCCTTTTCCAGTACACTCACCATTACATAAACTTGGATGGGCATAATGTCACTTTAAATATGGTGTACAGAAGGATTGCAGCATATAAATGTGTTAAGCATGTATCTAAAATATTCACTGTTAAGGTTATTACTAAATGATTATTGTTACTAGATTATTATTGTAACTAAATTATTATTATTACTAAATGATTATTGTTTTACTGTCTTCAGGCAATGGAAACAGCGGAGATGTATGACAGGATTCATTTACGTACCACATACTACAGCTACGCTAAACATCTTGAAGCCAACGGAGAAATGACAGAGGCTATACCAAAGTAAGTTCCCAACATGGTTGACCTTTGTTTGAATGTTATCTTTTAACAATGTTTTTTAGAGAAAGTTGAAATTTTTAAGTAATTATTGAGCTTGACATACTATTAAAGTGTAAGAAATTGTAAAATGATGTAAATGCAGAATTCAAAGTGAACAAATACATTTGTAGCCAAAAGATAACTATATGTAGTAGACTTTATATATATCATTTTACCTGTTGTTTGGGTAACTTAACAACTTAAACTAATTTATTTTATGCTTTTCAGTGGATTACAGATTTATCCGTGAAAATTATATTTGATAATTTCACAGTGAAAATTATCAAAATAAATTATCAAAATATAATTTATCTTGAACTTTAAAAACAGTATTCTCAGTCTTTGAGAATACTGTTTTTAAAGCTCACTCAATGAAATAAAATTTCATCTTACACACAAACAAACAAATATCCTCTATATATCATTCTTAATGTTTCAGTTATGAGAAATCGGACACACATAGATTTGAAGTACCCAGAATGCTCTTTGATGAACCTGATGCTTTAGAACAGTATATACTCAAACATAAAGATAAGTAAGTATAGACAAGATCTTCTTTATGTTATATTGAAACAAGATATTATTTATGCTATATTGAAACAAGATATTCTTTATGTTATATTGAAACAAGATATTCTTTATGTTATATTGAAACAAGATCTTCTTTATGTTATATTGAAACAAGATATTCTTTATGTTATATGAAGAATCTTTCATTCAAAAAATTGTCTGAGTAACATTTTCCAGCTTAGAGATTAGTTTTTGCCATTTCCATCGTACTGCTGTAAATTGAAATTATGCTTAAGGAAAACTACAATTGTTTTATGTGAGTAAGCAAGCTTTCCATAATGCTTTTGGAAAGTAAGTGGTTCTCCGCAATTTTCTATCTGTGCCATAAGTTAAGATTAGAATGTCAATTTGAGTCTGAACCAGGAAATTTCTGGAGTTGCAATTTGATATAAGCACAGTCCATTCCAACATACAGTCCATTTCATGTACAGGCATCTTGAGTTTCGACCTCCACTGGTTAAGTTCCATAGTTATCATATTAATGTAGACCATTTGACATCAAACCACAGTGTGTATGCATCTTGTATAGTGTAATTAGATTTATCTAAGTCTTCTTCGTAAAAAAGCTATTTCACAAACAAAATTCTGTATCGTTGTAGATCCTTGCATAAATGGTGGGCCCAGTACATGGAGAGTTTGGGTGAAATGGACACAGCATTACAGTTTTATGAAATGGCCAGGGATTATTTGTCTCTGGTGCGAGTCTACTGTTACTGTGGCAATATGGACAAGGTAAGAAAAAGAACTTTTCCTATCTTATTATGTTGTAAGATTTGGACAAAAGAATGAAAATTATGAAGGTTTCAAATTGTAATTTTTCCTTAAAGATGCAGTGATTACAGGTATTGGCCATTTCCAGCAGCCTTGCTGTTAGGAAAACCCTTTAGCGGCACGGTTGAGTGTCCGCCTTGTAATAGAGAGGTCTGGAGTTCAAAACCCAGTCACAACCTGAGGATTTTTCAGGTTTACAATAAAGATATGACTATTTTTATTTTAGTATTGTTGGTTTGAAAAATGTTTTAGCAACAAACATCAGGTAAACTGAATTTTTGGTAATGAAAATGTCCTACTTTGTATTTAACATCCATGTGGTAGTTAAGGGACTTTTATCAAAATTCTTTGTATTTTGATATAAAAATCCTTGAAGTGTAAAGTCTAAATCTATCCTTATAAGATTTTAGTTTAAAGAGTAGATATATAAAACATGATACATGTTTGTTGTATTTTATATGACCAGGCATCAGAGATATGTAATGAGACAGGGGATAAAGCAGGATGTTATCATTTAGCTCGTCAACTAGAAAACCAGGACCATATCAAGGAGGCCATACATTTCTTCCAGAGGGCAGAGGCTTTCGGAAATGCCATTAGGTTGTGCAAGGTATACTCAAATTTTTGTACAATTTAAGCTTTCCACATAGTCCGTGGCCGAATGGTTAAGGTTGTTGACTTCAAACCACTTGCCTCTCACTGCTGTAGGTTGGAGCTGTGCGTGAATGGATTCTACATGTAGGAAAGATATCCAGCTAGGTTACGGAACATCAGTGGTTCTGATCAGGTGCCCATTTGTGCATGAGATCTTTCTCTACCAATAATAGAGTAGTTAAATTTTGTATAAAACTGGTAATTTCATGAGTTTTCTGTTTTGCTAAGTTTACAAACATTGCTCAGTACTGGTTGTTTCTAGGAACAGATTCAAAAGTCTTTCTGTAAGTGTATATCATCCAACATAAACAAAATAAATTAGTATAAACTAACTAATTGTATAAAATGTTGTATATTTGATGTACTAGGAACACAGTTATGAAGATCAGATGATGAACCTGGCGTTGATGGGACGACCGGAGGATATGATGGAGGCAGCGAGGTACTACGAGGATAAACCAGGACAACAGGATAAAGCTGTCATGTTGTATCATAAGGTATGATGCTGATGTTGTACATACTTAGTTCAGCATAAATAAAGCATACGAGCCGCGTCACAACAAAACCAACAAAATGGGTTTGCGACCAGCATGGATCCAGACCAGCCTGCGCATCCGCGCAGTCTGTTCAGGATCCATGCTGTTCGCTATCAGTTTCTCTACTTGTAATAGGGTTTGTAAGCGAACAGCATGGATCCTGATCAGACTGCGCGGAGGCGCAGGCTGGTCTGGATTCATGCTGGTCGCAAACCCTATATGTTGGTTTTGTCATGACGCGGCTCATATGATGTTTTTTTTTCGACATTTAATCTTTAGAGTACTGGTGTCTCTTGTAACTGTAACAGGCTCCTCTCCCTACCTCTCACAAATTTCAAAAAGAGAGGTCAGTGATGCATATGGCATGCTAGTGAAAATTTCTCTCAAGTTTTAAAGCAAAATTTTTTTGTAGGATTTGTATTTCTCACATACCTTATTCTTAAATACTTTTATATGTTATTATAACTTGTTGCCAATGTGTATTTCTTTCAATGTACAAAAATGTGAAAGTGTATATATCTTCCTTTCATATGAATTTGCTGTATGTTTTTTATTGCTGATTATTTTATATTATGTACTTAGTAAATTGAAAAATATTTATCACTCATATTTTTGTTGGTGGCTATATTAAAATCCAACAAACAGGCAAACAAACAAAAATCTTTATATAGTCTTGACAATAAATGTATGATATTTACAGGCTGGTAATTTCTCACGAGCCTTGGACCTGTCGTTCCGTGCTAAGCAGTTTGGTGCTCTACAGATGATATCTGGCGACCTTGACGAGAGAGCTGACCCTGAGTTGTTACAGAGATGTGCAGACTTTTTCCTCGAAAATGGACAGTTTGATAAGGCTGTTGATCTTCTTGGCATTGGCAAAAAGGTATGGCTGGTCTCTATGTAGATACTCACTATAATTATGATTCAATATGAGAAATTTGCATTTTTGGTAATACAATCATTACAACCTTTATAGTTCTGCTACTATCTCCTTGCTTATATCTTCTCCAAGTTTTATAGGTATGTTTTCTTATCCTGAACATTATTCAGACTGTATGTAGAACAAACAAAAGTAGTATACAACAATTGCTCAACAATTATACTTAAAGAGTCGCATTTTGTTAAAAGAGTAACAGTTTTAGCCTAAAGCATTCAGCATTTTGGTGATTCTGAAAGTTCCATAGATTCCATCATTTTAAAATCACTTGAAATGATATTTTCACAGTGAAAATATAGCCTCCTTAAGCATTGTGGTTGATAACTTGATCACTACAAGTTTAAGTCTGTGTTATCTCCCTTGGATGAATGATAGATAGATAGCATTTGTTGTTAGTAAGGTTCATTGTAGCTAGATTTCATTATGTGATTGGAAATCAAGAAATATCTGGTCGGTCAAAAATATATTTTACAGCATAAACTGTAATGATAAAAAGGTTATGTTTAAAGAACTGAAAATTATATGTGTATATAATACAGGAAGTAAATTGTTTTATATTGTTATGTATAGTTGAGTTACTTCCCTTAGATAAGTTTTATAAGTTACATGGATAAAAGTTGAAAAGTCAACATATAACATAGATGTTTTGGATGCAATTCTAAGTGAAGAAAAAAAAACATGTATAAAGGAAGATAAGCTATATTATGTTTATCTATATATGACAGTATTGGGAGGCACTTAAAATATGCATGGACCAGCATGTGGAGGTTACAGAAGATCTGGCGGAGAAGTTGACACCTACAAAGGAGGAGCTAGGTGGAGACACCATGGAGAGGGTGAAGATACTGGAGGCTATAGCAGAAGTTTGCATGCACCAGGGACAGTATCATCTAGCCACCAAGAAGTTCACTCAGGCCGGAAATAAAATGAAGGTAGTGTTATTTGTTTATATAAAGTCTTTCGGGTTTAATTTTTACCCTCAATTAGTCTGTGATATTTTTGATTGGGAACTGTTAGGTGACAATCTGTATGATTAAGCTTGCTGGTAAATGAAAGATGTTTGGGAGTTGAATTTTAATGGTTACATTAAGGATGCTTTGTTAATGGCAAACTTGCAAAACACAGCTTGTACAAGTGATTTGATTAAAAAAAAGGAAGATAATTTTAGAAGAATCAAATAATAATGTTGCAGAGTTCAGTTACTTTCAAGGACAAAAATCATCGCTTAGCAAGGTAACGAAATTGATTTTAACTTTTCTTATTGATATTTTCATGAAGTTCATTATTAATTAAATCAGTCTCATAACCTGTTTGTGATACTTGCAAATACACCAAAGTTGTCTTTCATTTGATTATTGAAGAAAACATTTTGTTTCTTCTTTTGTCAATTGTATATATATTCTTGCTGTTTTATTTCAGGCAATGAAGGCATTATTAAAATCTGGTGATACTGAGAAAATCATCTTCTTTGCTGGTGTATCCAGACAAAAAGAAATCTATGTCATGGCGGCAAATTACCTACAATCTCTAGATTGGAGGAAAGATCCCGAGGTCATGAAAAATATCATAGGTTTCTATACCAAAGGTCGGGCATTAGACGCTCTGGCATCATTCTATGATGCCTGTGCTCAGGTGGAAATTGATGAGTATCAAAATTATGACAAGGCCCTTGGTGCGCTGGGCGAGGCATTTAAATGTCTTAGCAAGGCCAAGATGACAGACGAAGCTCTACAAGAAGAGAGATTAGGTCAACTGAAGAATAAAATCACACTTATAAAGAAATTTGTGAATGCAAGAAGGTATGTCAGTAAAAAACATGTAGAAAGTTTTTTGACAATTTTCTGTCCATTTTCTATTCAAATGATTCAAAGGCATTAGAAATCAAAGATTTTCCTTCTAGTTATGTTAGCTTCTATTTCAGTAATTCTATTTTGATTTACTGTGAATTCACAGGTATGAAATTTCGTGGTTTTGTCACAAAGAACATTTTCATGAGTTCTTTAATTCATGGACTGTTTATTTTTCAGAAAGCAAAATATTGTTACAGCAAACAGAATGAAATTTTGTTGGATCTTAAGTTCGTGGATATACGAATACCACGAAAATTAGTTCCCCAGTAATAATAATGATTTTGCAGTAAACTGTTTTATTCCATTGTAACATTTAGTAAAGTTATGTCCCTTACATGTACCCATTGTCATGCTGTTTATAAAGATATTGTAATATTTCAACATGTGTGACACAGATATTTTATATAAATCAGGATATATGACGAAGATTCAGAGGAGGCTATTAAACAGTGTCAGGTACTTCTAGAGGAACCAGATCTTGACAGTGGAGTGAGAATAGGCGATGTTTATGGCTTTATTATTGAACATTATGCCAGGAAAGAGCGCTGGAAGGCTGTAAGTGTTTTATCTGTACCAGTCAGCTTATTTTATGTGCAAATTATGATCTATGATGTATGTATTATGAAATTACTAGTACGCTTGATGAAATTGTTTTCTTTTGAAATTAAATCAATTTTTAAAGTCTGCCTGCTTAGTTCAGTTGGTAGAGCATTGGTCATCTGGGAGTAGCTGGTTAGATCCTCAAGACGAGGTGCAATTTTTCTATGACAAATGATGTTTGGCATTGGATCCAATGATCTTTTGTTTCTCACTACTGATTGAGAAATCATGTCAGGATTAGTTGTCAGTCACTTTCAAAGACACGACTACCGTAACAGAGAAATAGGTAACTACTATTTATCCAGGAAAGTCGTTTAGTTTCAGGATAAGTAGTTAATCACTTGCAGAGAAACGACTTACAGAGAAATTTGGTAATTACGAGTTATCCAGGAAAGTTGGTTATTTGAATCAACAACTGAGATATGCTTTTAAAAATATGTTGAAATCTGCGTAAAAAAAACAACAGAAAAACAAATAATTGATTTCTATCAAATGCAGATATACAACTTTTGCCAATTTAAAGAAATGGAGGAAAAAAATTTAAGATTTCTATAATAAACATGCCATGGTTTCTATATTTTCTAGGCCTATAATGCTATGGATGAGATGAAGGGTAGAATATCAGGTGTGAACATGTCTTACTATGTGAATATGCGAACAATACAAGCTGTTCATCAAGCTTTGGATATACCACTTAGTAACACGATAAATGCCGGCCAGATGAACGGGTACCGGTCGGCAGGTCACGAGGATGAAGATGGAGACATGGTGGAGGAGGATGTTCCCATGTATAATGATGATCTTTGATAATGGGAGATTGCGTCTGTGATAAACATTTAAATTTGATAAGAATGTGAAAAAAAAATGAAAATCATTTATCTTGTCATAAATTGTGAGCAAGATTTTGTTTTGGAAAAAAAAGCTTATTAAATGTTTGAGCTTTTTTACGACATGCTGAAATTTTAATGATGCTAAAAATCAGTTTATGAGATGTAGGTGGAGTGTTGTTTTTTTTTAAAAGAGAAAAAACAACAACATTTTTATACATTAACTTTTTTTGAAGTTTGATCACCAAACAAAGGTGAAACAAAGGGAGTATCTTACACTATAAGATGTCATTAAAGTTTTTATGCCAACGTTTCATGGTAGGGAAACTTTAAATTACATATTAGTAAGACTTTTCAGAGGAGATAGCCATTGTTGAAAAATTAGGACAAACAAGCATATCATGGGTAATTTTGTATGTATGTATGAACATTGGTTTTCTACATGGCTCGAGGTATTGGTAAATGAGTTTAAATGAGTTAAGAGTTTCTTGTATTCATCTGCATTTAGGTATGGTTATGAAATAGTATTTGGTTCTTAAGTTTTTGTACATTTATTGAATTTTGATGAGATATGGTTTATTTTTTGTTAATTTAAAACTATTTTTCAAATTTTTGAAATGAAGGGAGGTAACCTTGTTAACTCTGGCAAGAATGGCATGTCAAGGGCAACAGGCTAGGCCAGGCAGCACTTTTATTTCAAAGTAACTATATGAAAAGAAAATAGGCTGGACATGTTTAATATACAAAATAAGTAGTTTATTGGTTTAATCTTGGAAGCCTTGGAATTTTAAGCACCCAGACCTTAAAGGTCCATTAAAGCCCCAAAAAAATGCTGTCGTTTTTATTCCTCAAAAGCATTTCTTCTTTGGTAATCGTTAAAATTATAGTGATTAAATATTTTGTATTGATACAAAAATACTTCTTTGTTTATATTTTGCTATCTTTATGAGATATTGCATGTTCAGGGCTAATTTCTTCAGTTGTTTGACTTCAAAATTCTCTTAAGTCATTATTTAAGACATTATCTACCACATGATTGACCTTTCTAAAGAATTAATATATTTGTAATTTCTGAGGCATGATGGGCCTTTAATCCTAAAATTGTAAAATGTTAAGGATGTATTGTCATTTTCCATTCAATTTGAGAACAAAAGTGACGGAACTAGTCGAATTTATAAAAATCAATAGTGCATGGAGTCCCTCTCCAAGCATAAATAGGTAGACTTCCTTTTAAACAACACAACTGTCATTTAGAAATTATAAACATGAATGTCCTTCAGAAAATTATTTTTTTCTAGAAAATTTTGTAGTTTTGCATTGCATGCTCAAAGTGCATTGAAATCCAGAGACTTTGATGTGATAAAGTCCAGAACTTTAAATTAAATTGATAACATTGATAAAAATTTACATTTTTTTCTTTTTTGTTGTTCATATAAAGGACTTTACACACTTTTTCAAAATGAAAATATAGAATATTTTTGTTCTTTTGTCTCAATTTTCAATCTAGTCTTCTGTGCTGAAGTAACTGTTGCCATTTTTTGTGCCCAGAATGTAATAGGAAAAGCATGTTGAATTATAAGATTATACATGTATACATGTTTCATTAACAATTATGATGACCCAGTATTGTTGTATATATGTGATATGTTAAAACCGGAAGCATATATATATATATACATTTATGTAGTAGTTTACTTTGTTCTATATGCTAGCGTGTACATGGAGAGAGTTCTGGCATACACCCTGTAAACCCCTTTACTATTTATTGATTTTTTTTTATAATGTGAGTCATTCTACACATGTCTGAAGGAGGATGAAATCATGGTGCAAATAGGTACCTTAACTTATTGTAAATTAAGTATTTATGATGTTTGTGCTCTAATATATATGTTTTTTTTTATTGTAACATGATTTATGTATACATTTTTTTTTTTTAATTTTCAAGTCCGTCCATTGAATACATGATGTGCTTTATTTATTGTTCTCTCATACAACAACTATGTTACAACCATACATATCATATACACAACATATATGTACCTTTATGTGTCTGAATCTCTTGGCAATTTTTTTGCCGGAAAAATGTTAGTTACTATAGAAACGTTTTATTGTTACTATTTATAGAACGCTAAGATTGTTACTATTTATAGAAAAATTGTGCTGAGGTTGTGCTATGTGTTCTGTGCCTTAATGGTTTCAACTTTGTTCTAATTTCTGATTTTTGTTATCATTTTAACTTTCGATCAAGAATATTCATGGGTAAGACAATTTATATTAGTGATTATAGGTAAATTGTTTGGTTAAATGAAGGTTTAAAAATGCTGTACTGTTTTTGTTGACCCTTTTGTTATGTAATAATGACTTTAGTTTGGTGATACTTCATATTTAAATCTTACTCCGAATCTGAGTCTCAGATAATCATTGACATAGATTTCCGAGTTAAATTGAGGGAACAGTTATCTGGACAATTAAATAGGGTTATAGGTCAAGGTCACAGGTGAAAATTATGAATCCAGGTCTTGAAATCTAGTGTTTTAAAGTTAAATTATATGTATGAATTACAAGGATTCACTTTGATCAGGTTTGCATAGGAGGTGACAATTTGGGGCAAATATAAAACAAAAATGGTTTTGATATATTATTTTTGTTATCATATACCGTTATATAATATTAAATACAAAATGTCTGTGTATGTTTTCTCCTAACATGGTTTAATTTTCCTTTTGTAGATATTCTTACATTATTTATTTCTCTCATCTGCCATTTTATATGTTTTTTTTTGCGTATCATTGATTTACTGTGTATAATTAATCATTACAACACATTTCTGATTGAGAGTTTTTTTTATATTCACACTATGATTTCTAGAAATTCTAAGCTTAGTTTGTTAATGTATGAATAAAATGATATATTTTGAATCTGGATTTGAGTTTTTTTCTTTTTTCCAAGACATGTAGAATTTAAAATTTAATAACCAGAGATCAATATTGAGAATTTTTAAATTTCCATACAGAGTTGAAAAGGTATGTGTCTTGTTTATAGAATATGTCCAATCAAAAAATGGTTTATACTTAAAAATGAAACCTGCGAAGTTTGGGATGAATTTTGCCATGGCAACCCACATACAGCCTGCACTGATTAGATTTAACCATAGCTTGAAACCAAACTTTGACACAACAATCATTAGGACAATACCTTCAAGTAGGGTTATTCAATTGGATCAACTTGGTTATGACCTTCACTCATCAATGACCTTGATGATCAATTATTGAATTTTGCTTCATTTTTGCTATCTTTGGCTATAACTGTCTCATTTAGGAATTGATCGTGTTCATATTTAAACACAGCTACATTAAGGACAATGCATTAAAAATCATACTCAATTTGACCTTGACTCATAAATGACTGACCTTGAAGGTCAAATAATTGTTATTCACAGTTTTTTTTGCTATAATTGGCTATAACTTTGTTAGTAAGGAACGTATGTGTTTATCTTGGACACAACAATCCATCGGACAAGACATTATACAAGTTTAATAATATTTGAACTTGACCTTGAAATATAAATGACCTTGACCATCAAGGTTAAATTATCAAATTCAACATAAATTGTCATAATTTATGATTTAATGTATCGATTTGATTTATATTTTAACAAAAGAACACTTATGACAAAGCCTGGGTGTTGAGCAATTCAAATATGACCCTAACCTTAAATTGACATTGTCAAGGTCAAATAATTGAAATTTGGTTCAATTGACTTAACGAAATTTATGTACAGATTTGATTTATATTTAAACAAAAGAACACATGACAAAAACTACATGTGGAATTTTTCAAATATGACCTTGACCTTAAATTGACCTTCACAGTCGATGTCAAATATATATATATTGCTTAAATTGTTAATTCTTTCTAGGACAAAATAATAATTTAAACAAAACTGACATTATGGTTTATCAAATGTGATCTTGACCTTTGTTATATAATTTAAGTATAACCTTGATCATCTGTGAATGACCTTTACTGTCAAGGTCTTATAAAAAAATTGTAAGAAAATGATGTTTTTAGGAATTTTATTTTACTACAATATTCCAAAGATGTATTGGACTTTAGAAATTAGAAAAAGTTGAGCGCTGCATAGCTTGGTGGTAGTACTAGTTTCTGATTTTGCATTAATTATTGGTCGCAAAAGAGGATGAACCCATATGGTCGCGAAAGTTGTTTCCCAAAAGTTTACAAGTTTAGACTCAGTAGCGTGTGTGTGACTTGGTGTAAATGGCCATGTAAAGACGAACATCATTGTCGCCTTATCAATCGCTCTCGGGACGTTTTGAATAATGCTTTTGAAACACTTTTCCAAGATAAAATTACTTATTAATTGAGTTTGAAACAACACGTCATTGTTTTCCCAACAGAAAATAAAAGCTAAAGGCCGACTAAGGTGAGACCTATCCCGATAAAACATCTTGCATTTAGGTTAGGTGTCATCTCAAATCATTGCTGAATCAAACTATATGTCACAGGGTGAGAAAAATGTACAGCCAGACCAGGACTACAACCCGGGACCTTCGGAATACCGTTCCGCAGCTCCACGACTGAGCTATCCGGCAACCTACAGTCCTACCACATCCTCTCCTCTGAATAGTGAACAGTTCTGAACCGTGGCATATGTAAAACTATTTTATACTTTTCATAATACGGTAAGTTGCATTATTAAAATAATCAATACAATTTTAAATGTATTTTATATAGCTATTTAAATGTGGACGAAATGAAGTGAACTGTAAGACATTAGATAATTATACTCAGCTAACGGAAAACAAATTATATGTCTGAACGTACGTTTGACAAGGTAACCTAAGTAATCTAGGTTTCATTTAAAAACACCATTAAGATATTCGACATAAAATATGTTCTTCATAAAAATGGAAGAAAACACAAAGAAGCAAATTCATCATGTACAAATTTATTTTTTTCACATAAAAAGACGACTTTTACAAGAGTAAACAAAATGAACAACATTTCATAACTGTTGAACTTTAAATAAATTGTAATACACTGTACAGGCAAATATCAGAATTGTGGTAAAACAACGGTACACACCGTTGTCATGTTACATGAGCAAAACTTCGTTAAACAATATTAACAGCATACGATTGATAATAAATGAAAAGATTATGAGAAAAAAAAATGAAAAAAAAAATGATTTCATATAAAAATGTTTGTGGATTGTTCAAGGGACTAAGGTCAGTTTAGAATGTATACAAATGATAATTTCATTAAATACTGTCTACTTGTATGTTACTTTAACGAAAATAGTTTTGTATTATCAAACATACAATTAATACGGACAAATACAAAACTTTTAAAAAAATATTTAATGAAAAATATTTAATATCAATTCAATTTCAATATATATATTTTCACGCCCTAAATTTGAACAACTTTTAAAACGCAAAATAATCTAAGACATTATCAAACTAATGTTGAAGCACCAAACTATTTGTATGCCTTCTTAAGAGCAATTTTACTATCCCTATATATATATATCAAATTATCTTTCTAGAAAAAAAATGTAAGAACAAAATATTAGAAAAAATGTGCATGTATAAGTTATATATAAATTACTATAAATCATGGGAATAATAATCTCAGCAATATTTCTATTGCACTTGAAAGACATTGGTATATATGTACAACAGATATACTATGCTCAAATCTGATATTAAAAAAATAATTTATTATTGCTACACAGTCTCTTTTTAAATATAATTAGTCTAGTAAAATAAATTTGTTTTGACATCACACAAAGTAGGTATGTTATTTTAAATATTTTAAATTTTGCATACTATAGCTGATCACAATATTAATATGCAGTGTCATTAAACAGTACTGGCAGTGTTTTTATTAAGAAAAGACCAAATTTCTTGACCTGTTATAGTACGGAAACGTATAGCGACCATCCCCATATGATATATATCAAATGACTTTTTTTACAGTTTTATAGTATGTTTGTTTTATGCAAATATGATTTGAGGAAAGAATTACATATTTAAAAAGATGTAAGTGTTTTAGTTTTTCATTTTGTCAAAAAGTTTAAAGTAGTAAAAAGTAGTATATCTTGCATTATAAGATAAAAACGTACGATAGATTACAAACAAAATACGTATCATATATGATTTACAACATAACTTGATTTAATTGCTTCCTTTATCAAATACAAATGTCTTGACTTTTCTCGTGTCACACATCATATAAGACGAAATATCGCTAAAGCTTAGTGATCTCTGTTCCTATAATATCATCAAGTGGTCGAATATACCATTTTATTTAATATTTATCATGTACCATCCTCTGTACATACATTTTTAATGGTAAGTTTTCAAAAATATAATGGTTTCTATGATAACTAATTTACATCAGGTACTACTTCACTAGCTTATTTTATGCTTATTAACAACTAACGGAGTTTGTCTTTTTTATATAATCTTTATCTTGTAACACTATCTGAAGCACAATTATTTAAACATTCCTTAATCTTTGGAATACAAAAAGCCTCAATCAAATGTTTCATACATAATTTTTAAAAAAAGCTTTCTATTGTGCGAGATTTTTCTGTCCTCATTATCAAATATAAATTGTAAAATATGTTATATTATATTTTATAATGATAGAGGTATGCGAACAAAAAACCTCAATATATATAACTAATACATATAAATTAACAGAAAAATGTCACATAAATTTGAATTCAGCAATATAAACAGCAGATTGAGTAAATGATATATATTCAAGATCAAATAACAATGTAAATATTGGTCAAATATATATCGTGTGTTAAATAAATTGTCTTAAATTCTGTTTTTACCAACATGCAGGGGCTGTAGATATTACTGGATAAATATTTCAGATCAAGTAAGTTTGTAAAAATTGGATAGGTATAAAATATGTATTAAATAAATTGTCAAAAATTTTGTTTTAACTAACATATAGGGGTGGTCGCTATACGTTTCCGTAGTTATAGGGAACTCAGTTTCCAATACATAGTTTATTCATTCTTTTATTCAAATTCAGACATATTCAGTAAGAATTTTATAGATTTGAATAAATTTCAGAGATTAAAATATTTCATTTAATGATGAGCATAGTATATCTTTAAGCAAATGAAATGTATTTGTATTTGAAGTTGTGTCTAAGAGATCATTATATGTAAAATCCTTCCATGTTTTTTTTTCTCAGTAGGATAAAATACAGAATAAATAATGTTAAATAACTGCCTTAAAATTCGTTGATGAACATACATATACATTTTCATAGTTTGTCATTTCATAATAAGAATATTTTGTCTACCATAAACTATATGAAATAAACTTCCATGCAATTTGTTTTACAGATAAGATTTGGATCTACAATTTTTATTTCCTTGTTGCCGGAAGGGGAAACCTGTTTGGCAATTTCTGACATCTTATCATGTTTTCCTATGTTAAGATGAATAAATGTATAAAAATAAAATAAAAGGTCTTTCAAAATGATATGGAAAAAAAACAACATTTCGACAACTTTCAAAACAAATACAAAACAGATGGACAATGCAAAATGGTAAAAATCCCTTCAATACTGAACATTGAATAAAGAGAGAAAAAAAGGAAATATAACAACGCATATTATTGGACAATATGAAACACCTTATCTGACTGAAAAGACGTTTGCAAACGAGTTTGTGGTTTTGTGTTAACTGAAGCATGTATATTAATTATATTCAAGGGCCATTATGCCTCAGACATGCTATCTTTAAACCATTTTGCTTTTTATATCTTTTTACAGCTTCCAAAAATACTCAATTGCCATATAGATGTACTACCTTTTGCTTCTGTTGCTTTGTAATTGGTATAACTATAAAGTGAAATACTACTTTATTTACAATTTTCTTCTCTTACAACACATTCCTGCATGTTCAGTTCCATTTTCTTCAGTTATAAAACATCTAACATTCTCTCAATTTGCTATTTAACATTTAAAACACATGTTTGACAGTTCTTAAGAATAAAACAATATGGATTTCTGAGGCATAATGTGCCTTATACATACATCAAATAGAAATTGCCGAACATTTCGGCCTACCAGGTCTTGGTTTCAACTGTCCAGGCAAAGTTTTCTTTTTATATGATGCTCATCATCGGAACAAACCATTCAACAAAATATTTAGATAACAAGATGAGACTGATAACTACAAAATATTGTAACAATAGCCTTGATAACTTTAAGGCAATAATTTACTGATGAACATTTTTGGTATTCTTTTGGGTTCATTTGTCAAATTACTAGCTGAGCTCCGAACCATCTCACATAAGTTTGTAACATTTCAATCTTAACTTTAGAATGCTGTGATAATATTTAGAACTGGAATGTATTTAAGTAAGTAAAGATATGTTTGTTCACTATGACCACTGCACCTTCTGTCAATAAAAGCAATGTTACAATGTCAAATTATGATTGTTTGAATCACTTTTCCTTGAGACACAAACGCTTGTCAAAATGTCACCACAATACCTAGTGAACATTGAAATTATATTTAAGTTAAAAATAACGGACTTAAGCACCAACCAATTATTCAACCAAGTTAAGTTATAGAAAAATACGTTTGTGCAATAATTGATGAAAGTATGATTTTTATTAAAGTTTACTGGCACTTAACATAGCACATAAAATACTGGTAAAAATCTCAAAATGTAACAAGACCCATTCATCCTCCAAAAAATGGCAAGAATTGATAAATAAAATGCTGGTCACATATAAATAAAATCGATAAATTCCGAATATCTGTGGCTATTTTCATGTCTGATAAAATTGTTGCCAAATCCTTCACTGAGCACCCATAATACAATTTATTGCACAATTTCTTATCATGTATCGCAATGCTCCTTACTTTACAGAAAAAAGTTGCTTTGAGCCTTATGTCGCCTATGGATATGCCAAACCAGTGTTGATATGACTAAGCTGAGTTTCCATCGGCCGCTGTGTTAACTAGACTTAAGTCAGACCATTGACTCCACTTTACTGGACGCATTCCATAACTAACAGCAAAAGTTCTAGCTGTCAGTCTGTTGCCTACAATATGAATGTAATAAAAACAAACAATTATCATAGTATTGCAAGCAATCCATAAGTCCCCTACCGGTTAGAGCCCCAGCAACATTCTGCAGGGCCATTGGCAATTCACTTATGTTTCTATTTTAAGTAAATTTGTTGAAAAAGTTCTTGAAAAGTGATCACAGGAAACAGTTTTTATGTACAGACAGACGGACTGAAGGACACTCTACAGTTATTTTTTAAACATCCCTGTTATCAAAATATAACATTATTAAAAGCAAAATTTTTAAAAAGGAGATAACTCTTGAAATAAAGATGCAAGATGTCATACCTGATGTGAGTGTAACAAAGAACAATTAGTAATGAATGAATGAAAATAAGAATGGTTATTTTTAATTTGAAGTAAATGAAAGTTAAAAGAACGAATAAGAAAAATTAAAAGTTTAGGAGGAGATAACTTTGGAAATATGGATGCTAGATTTATAAACCTTGTCATATTATTATGATGTGGGAGTTTGAAGAAAATCCTATCATGATTGAAGAAGTTGAAGTAAAAATTACCAATTTCTCAAAAAAAAGTCTAAGTTCAAAAGGGGCATAATTCTGGAAATAGTCTTGCTAGAATATTGAACTTTCTCACAAATGTTAAGTGATAATAAGATACATATATATGAAGTTTGAAGTAGATACATTCAGAAAAAAAGAAGTTATTAAAAAAAACCAATTTTTTTTTTCATGAAAATTTTAAGTTCAAGGGAGGTAATTCTAATAAATTTTGTGCTACAGTTGTAAACTTTGTCACATATGATGTGGTTGATGACTAGCAACTTATATTTAAAGTTTGAAGATAATACCTTAAGAAATAAAGAACTTATAGTGAAAAAACTTAAAAAACTAGAATCAGAAATCTTTAATCTTTAATCAGAAGAATAAATTCAGTACATTTGTTGCCATAGCAACCAGAATTTTCAACATAGGAAGATAAGAAAAGGATGTGCATAATTTCCAGACTGCCATCTACCCATATGTCAAGTTTCATAAAAATATTTTCAGTACTTTTTGCGTTATCACTGGATCCAGGTTTTGTGTAAAATTTGCCATATTTTCAGTCGATTTGTTGCTATAGCAACTAGAATTTTCAACATAGGAAGAAAAGAAAAAGATGTGCATAATCTCAATACTGCCATCTATCCATATATCAAGTTTCATAAAAATATTTTCAGTACTTTTTGCGTTATTGCGGGATCCAGTTTTGTGGACGGACGGACAGACGGACGGACGGACTGACGGACAGACAGACTGACAGACGGACGGAGTGTAAACCTAAAGTCCCCTCCGGTAAACCGGTAGGGGACTAAAAACGATAAACTTACGCTAACTTCAAAAATTAAACTTGTCTCGACCTTCATTATTACTTTTAATTCTTCACTATTTTAATTCAGTGATGGTTATTCCAGATTATATTTCGTGAAGTTATTACTATTTAAATTTAGCTAAACCATGTACATTGTATAAGATAGGAGGAATTTCACCACCATAAAAGTTAAGATATTAACTTTTTCATTTTTAGAATTAGAACCTTACCTGATGGCACGACTTCATCCTTTGGTTTATTAAGAACAACAATTCTGTCATAAATTCTATAGCGAGATCTAATATATACCGGTATATCTTCTGTTTTGCATAGAACAGCAATACCTGTAAAGATAAGTTATATAATAGTTTGTGACCTTTCTGTTGAAAAGTTTACGTTATTGGTATATACCTATATATTAAATTTGAACACTTAACTCGAAAAAATATTTCCAGTCTCGTCATTTAAAAACAACTAAGTGGAGTCTCTTCAACATGTTGAACATGATATTTGAACCAACATAGTGCGTTTGCGACCAGCATGGATCCAGAACAGCCTGCGCATCCGCGCAGTCTGATCAGGATCCATGCTGTTCGCTATCAGTTTCTCTACTTGTAATAGGGTTGGTAAGCGAACAGCATGATCCTGATTAGACTGCGCGGATGCGCAGGCTGGTCTGGATCCATGCTGGTCGCAAACACATTATGTTGGTTTTGTCGTGACGCGGCTCATTTTATCCTTTTGCAGTGCTATGATGACTTTTAGCACAAGGTAATCCTACATATAAGGCAAAGGCCATCTTAACCATTCTCTAGTTATCGATCGGACTCAATAAGTATCAACTGTTTATTACTAAAGCCTTAAAGTAACAAATGAGATAAATAAAATATTGGAAAGACGTTAAAATGCGAACTTAAAGGCGTAAAAACGCGACATAAAATGCATAATAACGCGAATAAAGGCGTTCCAACGCAAATCAAACGACGTAATAACGCGAATCAAGTCGTAATTAAGAGAATCAAAAGACGTAATAACCCATAACAAACGCGTTATAACTCGAGCCAATATTTTGTTTCTGTGCAAATCACCATTTTCTTACATATGAGTCATACAATGTACCAATTTATTCATTTCCACTTTATACGACCGATGAAAATATAGCTAGGGTCATTTGGTCTTGCCCCAGATTTAAGTGAACTAAAGGTTAGAGCTTAGTGAACAAAAGGGCAGAGCTTCATTGATCTTTACTTTTCACCAACTGACCTCAAAATCAAAAAGGGTCATCATTTGTTACTAAACCTCCACATAGGGATAATTAGGAACCTCCATGCCAGAGTTCCCTTATAATTGGTCAGGCAAGTTTTTCACGGTCTGCCGACCGGCGGATATATCTAGCAACCGCCACTATATGCAAAGCAATATATACCCGAATACGCATTAAAATGAGAATAATTAAGTACAATATTTCTACAGAAAACTAATCCTACCTGGATGCAATTCAGAATAGTTCCCATGCGCGTTTCTCGCTTGGCCTGCTCTTGGACATCCTGTAAATAAATGTAGAATTAAACTCGAAAGCACGGAAAATAGTTCTTCACATGTTTTCGGCTTGTTTCTACGATGGT
This sequence comes from Ruditapes philippinarum, assembly GCF_026571515.1. Classification (NCBI taxonomy): domain Eukaryota; kingdom Metazoa; phylum Mollusca; class Bivalvia; order Venerida; family Veneridae; genus Ruditapes; species Ruditapes philippinarum. The sequence goes on from NW_026865002.1 coordinate 75,857, forward strand.
TAGTATGTCAATGCATTTTGATTATCACATGGTCAGTAAACCCACTCTTACAGTCACAGATGAGTTGAGGAAAATATGCAGTACCACGCTGCCTGTATTGACAGAACTTCTCTGCATGACTAGAGCAATTTTAATTTGATTATTAACTATGTCTCACTATGCAAGTAGTTTCAAATTAAATGTGCAAGTAATTATAAAAAAAATATCAGAAATAGCCATTTTTTTAATGAAGGGCCTTTTTAAGGCTAAAAAAATGAAATAGGCACAATCGAAAATTAAAATGTTTTGATATTTAGAAACAAATGATTACCTGGTAAATCTGGCAGTGGCAATTCGTCAACTACGTCATCTGTAATATATGAAATAAAATGCTCATATTTAAACATTTTCTCTTAAATCAAAGCTAGTTATTATTATTTGCATTGCACTGTGCCAGAGCTACTAATAAGATTATGTATAATATATTCTCAAAAGTTCATTGAATAATTAATTGTAAAATCTCTTACAATAAAGAGGTAAACAAACAGTTGAGCCGCGTCATGACAAAACCAACATATTGCGTTGGTGACTAGCATAGATCTAGACCACCCTGCGCATCCGCGCAGTCTGATCCGGATCCATGCTGTTCGCTATCAGTTTCTCTACTTGCTATAGGTTTTGTAAGCGAACAGCACGAATCCTGATCAGACTGCGCGGATGCGCAGGCTGGTCTGGATCCATGCTGGTCGCAAACCCATTATGTTGGTTTTGTCATGACACGGCTCAGTTTATATTTTCGCTTCCGTAATATCAAATTACACAGTCAACGAAATAAAGATGATGGCGTTTCGTTGACACACTTAAAAAACTAGCTGATTGTGAGCTTAGATTGCGTATTTTATTGAAAGGCCTTTATAAAACAAACGTTATATCATGCTTTCTTGTTACTTGATAAATGCTGACTTTAAGATACAATCATGGTGTGATGTGAAGTAAAAATAAATAGAGAGCTCGTGCAAGTGTTGGATTTTTCTAAATCTGAAATACCATAAAATACTAATAAAAAAACGCTATTTAATTTGAATGAGATTGACAATCAAGTTGATTTCGTATAAACGCCAAGTTCGGGCAGTTTCTAAATGTACTTAAACATATCTGTACACAGCTGTTTAAATTGAAGTATTTAACCAAAACTACAATATCTGCGATTTTGCTCATCAAAATTGATAAAAGTATACAAATAAAAACTGAATGAAATGGTCAAAATGCATTTTGCTATAATTCGCACAAAACGTCACTGAGGACGACTTTTATATACCCATTTCCAAAACAACCACCATGTCTATTGATAAATCATTAGTAATTTGTTTGATTGTTTTAAAATGTGTATGGTGGCTGATTTGTGCCATGTCTTGTTTTCACTCCACAGATCGTCACTTGAAAGCAAGAAAATACGTCAAAAAGATGATTTTGTCGTACTTTCGCTCCACATGGCGCAAGGCGAAGACTCTGTTTTACGACAAAAGCACAAAATTGTCGAATTTTCGTGCTTTCGCCGGACGTCTCATGGAGCTAAAATACGACATGGTACAAATCAGCCACCATAAATGTGCCCTATACAATATATTTAAACATGACATCTTGAACAACAACAGCAGGAGCAGCATACTTTTTATTTACATAAACACATAACGTAAGAACCTAAAAAATAAGGAAACATCCAAAAACGTCTATGTATAACAATCTGAAAAATAATGGACTATCAGTCCAGTCTAAAATGTTTCATTTTTTTCTTCAAATTGTGCATTAAAATCAAGGAAGTATTTTATTAGCACGACAGCAATATGTATAAAGAATAGTTCTGTTTTATGAAATATTTGTTGTATAAATGTGTCATGTAAAGTGAATGTTGTCGTCCAGGAATTCTTATAAGATAAAATGCTTACAATGCATTAACAAAAGAAAAATGGAATAAAATTTATCAGTTGTGAATTAATAAAAGACTATTGCACGAATGTTTGTAAATATAACTTATATAAAACAGCATTCTTAGCTGTTAAAAAGCGTTCTTTTTCATTATATTTCTTTCCCTTATTAGCATTATATTGAAAAAAATATCTCTGTATGATGATACATTAAAAAGATGCCAGCAAAATTTAAATGAAATTCAACTTTAAAAATATGCCACAAAGATTATAAAAAATGATATATCAGCCAAATATAGTTTCTACAACAATTGATACGTAAAACAAATTTTATAAAGAAATTATTAAAAACACAACAGCCATCATACATGCTATATAATCCGTCTAACCCATTTTGCAAGTCATCGATATCTGCCCACAAAATGAAAAAGAATGAAAACCGACAACACCAACAACCCCCCCCCCCCAAAAAAAAAAAAAAACAACAAAAAAAAACAACCAATATTTGACGAATATATATATCATTAATTATAATGCTAAAATGCACTCTTTAGTGGCGGTTGTCCGTTTGTTTCTATCTAAGAATAATATACGGAGTGTGTATTACGTAAACCACTCGGAATGGTATAGTTTTCTTTTTTTAAGTGTTTAAAGAAATGGTAGCCAATATGATTATATTTTATCTCAATACATGTATACGTGTGACAAGAATCATGAATTAAACTGATCTTGACCAAGAGTAAAATATTTATTTTTCACTTATTTTGCCATTTATAAATTAGAAATAATTTCACCTATAAGAGAACAAGCATTTCTAAACCAAGAAAATATCTTATACAAGGATATTTGAGAACTTTATAAGTCAATTGAAACCTTGATCCCTACTTATCTACTTTACGCCTGAGTTGAAGTATCCATTTACGGTGTTAAAATGCCTATGTAAACGGTGTTGAATCTCGTGACTGAACCCCTTTTATTATAAATGGTGTATAAACGTTTACCGTATGGAAATCAAGTTATGGCCACTTTTCTGAACTCAAGCTAGGATGTTATTAGGGCCTTTTTTTAAAAAAATGAGGAACCTTTAAATAATCTGCAATAACATTCTAATGAAAAATGTTTTCCCATTAATTTTTGGTAAGAAACAAATAGTACCATTCAGCTAACATCAACATCAGCAAAATTATGATTTCTACTTAAAATTTATGAAATCTGTATAAAAATGGTACCCTACCCCACACATTTTTACCACGTGTCTAACCATTTTACTACCTAGGGACCTAGGGAGCCTTATTTAAAAAAATCCTTAAAATTCACCTAAATGAGTGCCTGTTTTCAAAATTTCCCTAAATTTTTAAAGAAGTATATTGGTTGATCTTGTAAAATATGAAATACTTTTACAGTCTAGTTTTGATTTTATTTTACTTTAAAAATATCAGGTACCATATTTATTACTACATTTAGCATTATTTAACCAATAAATAACTATATAAATTAAAAAATCAAAATTAAACACTTTTTTCTTTCCAAATAGGACAAGAAAGATACATAAATAATGTTAAAAGAAAAAGAAAGAAAGAAAAAGAAAAAGTTGACCCTTCTGGGTATTGAACCCACAGCCCTCATTTTCAATGTAGTTAACAGTAGTTCTAGCCTATTTGAATACTCTTCAAAGCGGAGGTAATGCATAAGGATGGTAACACCTTAATTGTAAAATTTATCTCAATAACAGAGCCTGTACATAAAATCAATGTGGATATAAAAAGCTAGATAAAATGAATAGAGAAATGTTACATCGCTTGAAAACCTTGCATTTACTTCAAATCACCAGTCTCCTGTTTTAAAAAGAAATGAACCGAGACTATCACATATACCATGAAGAATTTTCTCTTGAAATTGAAGAAAGAAATATTTCGGATGCACTTAGTTTCAAATGTCAAGAAGAGTCAACTATCTAAAGAGTGATGCAAACAGCTTGGTATATTTTTGTCTGAAATTATCTCCGAAATGGGCATGATCTTAAGTGTTGTTAAAACTATAATGACAAATGTTATTACAATATTGACATATTACCATGTAGAATAAATAAAGTACTGAATAAAACGTTTAGTTGAATGTATTACAGTATGTTAAATAATAATCGAATTAATTAGACAATAACAATGAAGGTTGCAGGATTTAGTATTTGAAAAACGACAACATAGAGCAAAACATCTTGCAGCCAACAACTATCAATCCAAAAAAACAACAATTATACAACACATTATTTTAACAATAGTGAACCACCAAAAAAGTTATAACTGATGTATAAAAATGATGACTTAAGGCAACCAAAAACAACAAATCAAAAATTTTGATGAAATATGTCTTACCCATTTCCGGCGATCTGATTATGTGAATGAACATTAAAATAAGTTCATCAGAATAAACCACTACATGCATCATTCTTACTGGTAAATTTTTTGGGGAATTTCTCAACATAGATTTTGATTCAAACAATCAGCTTTTTATCAATCACTAGCCCTGTTTTGTTTCTAAATAGGGGTTTTGAAGGTTTTTATGATACCTGTCGCATGAACACATCTATCATTCATGAACTGACTAAATCAAACAGACCCAGCAATGAGAATATAAATATTAAAGGAACGCAATTAAAAAACTTATAAGAACTTTTACTCATTATATACGAGTACATTAAGAAATTATCTATGAGCAAAGTATTTGCAAACTATACATGAAATATTCATTAATTGTGTATTCTTAAAATACGTTTCGGAGGAAGACGGCATTACTTTCTTTTAGTTGACATTTCTTAAAACTTTGTTTTTGACACGACATTATGATGAATAAATATTAATACATATTAAACACGGTTCTAGTTGCAATGTTAAGACATTCAAAATATCGTTTTGGTTTAAGCAAAGTGACCTTTCACCCCTGAAATTCATTTATCGATGATCGACAATCGTATTTGAAAATATATTACCAAAGTGTGTAATTGTAATTATTGTTACCATGTTTGAAAGCAAAGGTGTAAGGTATTGTTGTGAAAAATAACCTTCAGCTCACAACAATAACTCTAAGATTACCCCTATGATATTTATAGGATCTTAACACAGTTTAAACTTTGTGCTAATATGTTTTATAGTGAATGATGATGTAAATTTTTAGTAACTGACTTTTTATATTTTATTACTGAACCGGATAAAAGGTCAAGAATAAACAGTCTGATAAAAATGTTATCGTTAAATAAGTATAAATGGTATATCTATGACCAGAATCTTCATTTATAATTTATCTAAATTCATATGGATGTATCAACGAAACAGGAAGTTTAATTTATAAAATCTGTATTCAATAAATGAGCTCAATCCAACTTGCTTAACACAGCAAACAGTTTTGACAACTTACCAAATATGGCAGTTGCTTGATTTATCAATTTTAAAAAGGCTTCATTATGACAACAATGGGAAAATAAAGAGAAATAAGAATCCCTAAAGAAAGCCCAACACGGCTTAATTGAAAATGTTTGCAGGCTCGGTTTGATTGAGCCTGTTCATGGACGGTTCTGTCAAGTGCTAACTACCGTCCACGCCCCTAGCACCGGCTTAACATGAACTGGTAAATTAAGAATTTTATAACATCCGCAGATGTGCCATATGGCGGTTATCATGGGACGTTCAATGTGACAAGTTAGTGCCATTCCATGAAAAGCGGCATATGGTCCCCAAGTAAAAAAAATGCATGTGCCCTAAACGAATAAAAATGGGCGGAACTTGATAAAATGGAATTTTGAAAAAAGGATTTGAGGTTATGAAGCCAGCATATCACAGATATGACGTCAAAAGACAAATTTAAAAAGCAGGCCACATATCCTTATGGTGATTCAACAGTATTCAAGTTAGGAAAACTGGAACCACCCAACTAGAAAGCTGCCGAATAGAAAGAACTAAAATAACACAACAATTATGTCGTGCTGAACGATCTTTAAGGATCGGAAATATACATGTACATGCATGAAGACATACGTGTACATGTTGTTTCCAAGAACTAAAAGTGTATCAGTTACAAAGCTTGAGGTTTAAAAGCTCAATCGAACCGACCTTTCAACATTATAATTTTTGTCTTTTCGCGCGTTTTCTAGGGACCAAAGACAAAATTTAAAATATGTTAGTACAAAGGGCCAAATGAAAACAAGATATATGATCTTGAAAATAATTGTTTGATAAATTCAAAAAGCCTCTTACCAACATGAACGATGTCGACATGCTGTCCATCATCACTTGTGCTCTCTGTTTCTTGTACACCTGAAATAAAAAGTATTATATACAGACTCTTAATGTATATGAGTTTACATGATTTGGTCTGCGTTCAAAACTTTGTTGAAGTAAGATACGTAGATCATTGGCACATTATTTTATTTTCGGAGCTGAAGATTGCAAATGGCGTTGCAAATTTACAATATATATTATTTACAAACCTTAATGTTACCAGCGTTTAATTAACACTAAAATGTGTATTTATGCTAAGATTAACGTTGATACATACATTCATGTATCAAAAATGTTCTAGACAGAATAATGATAAATGGACAAACTTAGCACGCTCAAAATTCAACAATTGGTATATAATAGTAAAAAGTCTTAAGTAATGGTATTGTACATCTAAACACCAAGGTTGTTTGAATAAATGCGATATTTTGAAGGACAGTTTAAATTACGACAACATTTTTGCAAACCTTTAGAAGCAAATAAAAATGAACAACTTTTATATCCTTATTTTTATAATTGAATGGTAACACTTGGTAACACAAATCAACCAGTATTTTATAAAACTTTGTCCTATGCAGGGGCTTATGTTAGAAAGCATAATATGGAATAATATGTCATCTAACTTCATTATCGATGTTCTGATCATTGAAATCTTATCAATTTTAGTGGCATCCTGTATTCTGCAGTATTGTTCGATCCGATGCATCTAGAGAGATTAAACGTCTTAAAACCGCAAATATTTCTTTCTTTTCCAAATGAGACCAATAATACAAACGGCTCATTATTTTATCAAAACAAAAGGAATATTTTTTTACCGTTCAATAAATTTAAATCTAATTCATTAACAAGTGTCGAGTAAGAAGTGTCAGTTTCACATAAAAAATAAGCAAGCCTTTTTAAAGTTCAAAATATATAACTAAAAAAAGTTGAACACAATTGAAAGATTAAAAAAAAATGTTTTTTACATATTAGTGTGCAAGTTGAAAACAAAGTTTTTGGAGGGTTAATCTGTAATTATATTTTTTTTATAAAAGTGTGTGTTAAAAATGAGTGTGCTATGGGGAATATATTTTTGACATGAAAACATTGTACTTTGCCATGGCAAAACATTTTACCAGGACAAAAATATAGCAAGTGCCAATATAGTTAATATTGTGTCATTAAAATTAAATTGGAAAAAACTTGCTAGAACAAAATTTTAACAAAACATAATAGTATTATAATATAATTTTAGACTGAGTGTACCATGTTACAATTTCAATAAGAAAGTCAATATTACATTGTATCTAGTTCACCACGACTATTTTGATGGTAGTGTTTCGTTTTCATCATAAATAAGAAAGAATAGATGGAAGAGTCGCTATTCTTTTTAAAAGAAATTAAGATATTTTAGTTCATCAAAAATTCATTGATAGTGCAAAGGAATTACAGTTGTAGACTCTACATTAAATTATAAGCGATTCACTTTGATAAATATCTATGGGACTAACTTAGATTAACCTGTTTATGAAAGTATTTTCAGAATCAATGATAAGAGTCAGAAAATATTCACTTATATGTTGTGGAGATTTCAACTCGGTATTAAATACAGAATTAGATTACTTTAATTACAAATCAACAGAAACAATTAGATTTTTTTATAGTTATATTTCTAGTTAACGTTTGTTTGACCGATTCAGAGAAATCATTGGTAATTTAAGAAATTTTTCATGGAGAAGAGCAATTCCTGTTCAACAAGCTCGATTAGATTTTTCTTAGTTCAGCCTTATTACCCCTTTGTAATATAAGTTTTAGTTTTAGATCGGATCATTCAATGGTTTTAAAAATGACAACTTTAGTAATACAACACACGGTTAAGGCCTTTAGAAGTTGCATAATTATTTGTTGTATGACGGTGACTTTTTGAAATGTATTAATCAAAAGATTGAAGTAGTTAAAACACAATATTGTCTACCTGTTTATAATTTAGAAACTTAGTCTAATATAAATAATGTTATAAATGACCAATTATTCTTGGAAACTTTGTTAATAGAAATAAGAGGTAAAACAGTATCATATGCAAGTAATAACAATGAAAAATCTAAAACAAACATCAACAAAAACATCTAAGGGAGATGTATTAATCATACAGATTGCAAATTAAGAAGGCAGAAATATGAAACCGAATTTTTTTATTAAAATACAAGAAATACTGACTACTTTAAAGCAAGATAAAATGAAAGGCCATTTTATAAGATCTAGAGCTAAGCGGATTTTTTTTCGGCGAAAAGCCAACCAGCTATTTCTGTAATTAAGAAACATTTCATTAAAAAAGTAAAGTTATACCAATTTTACAGAAAAAGTATGGGTCAATAATGAATAATCACAAAAATATTTTACAGGTGGGAGAGTCTCATAACAAGCAATTACATACAAAAGTAAAAATGACAGAGAACAATACAATACACATTTTTCTTAAAAATAATACTATCATCAAATTAGAGAAACTTCAAATAATATGATATATGATAAAAGTCCTGGATCTGCTGGGTTTTCTGCTATTTTTCTTTAAATTATTCTGGAATAAAATTGGTAATATTATTGTTCGATCTTTAAACTATGAATTTAATGAAGGTAATTTTTCAATGACACAAAAACAAGGAATCATTACTTGCATTCAGATTGACAAAACAAAAAACTAAACAGTGCTAAAAATGACGACCTATTCAACTCTAAGATACTATTTATAAACTAGCTTCTGGTTCTATAGCAAAAAGATAGAAATCTGTGTTAGATATTTAAATAAACACGGATCAGGCGGGCTATGTCAATTAAGGTCGGTTTTTAAGGGAAAATATACGTATTTTACATTATATTTTCAAATATTCAGGTATAAACAAAGTACCTGGTCTTCTAATGATGATCGACTTTTGAAAAGGCATTTGACGATTTATCATATAAATATATGCACACAAATGTTAGATATTTAAATTTTGGACCAATGATAATGAAATGGATTGAACTGTTTAATAAAGATACTCAGACAGCGGTCCAGATGAATATTTTTTTCTTCTTTTGTCAGATTTCTTAAGAATTGGACGCGGCTATTGATATATCATTTCCTAATTCTGTCTTCGTAATTCAACATTTAGCTCTTAATCTTGTTTATGATTAGGAGAAAATTGCTTTGTATAAAACTGGATATTGTCTGTAATGAAACTTGTAATGAAGCATTACAAAAACTAGAAATTAACAAATTTCTTGCATTGCAATAGGTTATATGAGGGTTTGATGTCAATTTAGAAATTCATCAGTTTTGTTTATTGAATTATGGCAGTGATGCTTTGAATCTTACCATGTGCTTATGTCCATTAATATTACTTTGAGTCTGCTTGGATAGCTTAAGATGTTGATCATTTAGGTCTATGATTTCAGGATGCACAAGTTTGAATCTTGGGCATTGCACTTGTGTTCTATAACCTGCCTGGTCTGTTTTGTAAAAAAACAATAATGTTATAATAACCAACATTGTAAATTTTTCACTGCTATTCAAGTGATATGTATTGAATAGTTGGATGTCTTTTGTGCATCAAAAAGAAAAAAGAAAAAAAGAAGCCCCTCAGTATAAGCACAGGAACATCTAATTCATACAATGGACTTACTCCTTGTGACTGAGGGGTTGCCTTTTAGGGTTGAAGCATCAGAATTGCAGACACCATTTATCCCATTGGTGATCGTAAGAGGCAACTAAATGGGTTCAAATTACTGCAGTCTATGCATCTTTAAACTCCAGCAGTTGAGGTGGTTTTGATCCCTGGTGTTGCTTATAGTTTGTAACACCCAATGTTAGCCAAAATCATCTTTCCTGTTTTGGCATCATATGACCAAAATTGTATTGAAGCGATGTAAAACAAATCAAAACAAATGCTCTATAATTGAACATATTTTGGTTTTTCATTGCTCTTCAGTGTTGACAAACAAACTTTCACAGTTCCAACTTAGAAAAGCGCAACTAGTTGACAATTGTATTGAGAACGGTAGTGCAGTATGAAGCTTTAATGGTAAAAGTTTGTTTGTTTTGGATAAGCTTATAAAACCCACATTTGCCAACAAGTTTGGAATAACATCAGTTAAAGGGATGAAATACTGCTGCAGATAAATAAGTATAATTGAATTTACCAATCTAAATTTGTATAATGGGTTTGACCAGCTAAGCAGTTAATTACTCAGTGTATGAACCAGTGTACTTCCTGTTGAGGCAAGAAAGGTAAAAGTTAACATATATAGGCACCCATGAAAGATAGAGTGATCAGAAGTGGCAGGTGTGGTTAATCTCAAGACATGGTAAACATTAAAGCGTGCAGACTTGCATGACGGGGTACAGTGATTTTGTTTATTTACTCAGAGTTATGGGGATTTCAATATAAAGATATTTAAAAACACATTGAGCAGCCAGCCTGTTTGGGTATATAGGCCAGGGGCTTTATTTATGTATACAGTGAGGCCAACCTGTTTGTCGTCAAGGCGACCCAGTCAGTCCTTACATTTTTATATTTTGTGCAGAGATCCTAGCTATAAATAAAGAAATAACCCCAGGTGTAAAAGGCATTTGTATTAATTCAATAGTACTGAGTACAAAATATCACAATTTGTAAATTACACTTCTTGATTGGCTAGAAAATCATTACATAGTGCTTTGAATATTTTGGAACATTATGCTATATTATTTGGTCTAAGAAAACACATGCTGTTTGTCTAGGTTCTTTAAAGTGCATCATAAGTTCCATCAAAACAAAATGGAAACTGACCTGGGACAATTCAAACTACTTCGATCATATTTTGATGTTAATTTGGATGCGATGATGTCTTTAAACTTTGATGAAACACCTAAAAATATTCAAAATTGTATACAATATTGGAAAATGAGAGAACTGAAACCATTAGGACGTATATCTTTGATTTAGTTTTTACTTTTTCCCATGTTAACTCAGTTATTTATACATGTATTTCTTCAAAATCCAAATAGTCAGTGGATAGATAATGTAAATAAGATATTTTTTGACTTCATAATATTATGTCTAGAATAAGAAATAGCAAAATGATTAAAGATTATAAAGATTGGCTGATGTATTATCATGATTATTATATGAATAGTTTAAAACTGACCTGGCTTGGAAGGTTTTTACTAGGAGGTGAAAATAAATATCATGCATTAGCTAATGTTATTATGAATATTGAAAATTTGTTCAATTGTGGAAGATTATATGTAGGAATAGTATATAAAACCTAGAACATTTTTTTGTAAGATGTTGTTAAATGCTCCATTGATTTTATAAATATTTTCCCCATTTGGTAGTATGGCCCAGTTCTGTAGCATGCCATTGTTTCATAACCATAACTTAAAAATGGATCATAAACATTTGTTCATTAAGGATTGGTATTTAAAGGGGAAAAGATATGTCAGAGTTGCGGAAAATTTATAACAAAAAATGAATTTGATAAAAAAAACTTGCTTAACTACATTTTTTTTTTACAATTTGAAGGGTTTATTAGAAGCATCAAATACATTTTAAAAGACAGAACAATACTAATCAGTGACAGATCTATTATCACTGACAAATCTATTCTCCATTTCCCCTTGATACCATGTAATTTTAAACCTTCGTCATGATGTAAACAATGTACCTCTATTATTTACAATGGATTAACATTTTTAAACTGACAATTGAAACTTATTTGAATTGGACACAAACAGAATTTTAGCTACAAATTATTATAATGAAAATAATTAATCCATTATTATCTACTAAAACAGCTACAAATACTTTGTTGAAAAAGAAATATTGTGACTGATACAAAATATTCTTACTGTTTAAGTGAGAATGAAACACTGCTTCACTTGTTTTTGGAATATGATAAAGTAAAGTCATGAATAGCAAATATTATTGAACATGTCAAATCATTCAATGTAATCATTGAGATAGATTGCACAATTTTTATTTTAGGAAATCCTATGACAAATTTTGAAAATTAAACATACTTTCCTTAGAAATCAAAAGATATATTTATTTATGTCAGAGAAAATGTATTGTTCCAAATCTGACTGGGTTGAAAGGAAGCTTAAAGTTAGCCTGATCAATTGTTAAAAGTACAAACATTTTGAAAAATAATCTTTCAAATTTGTCCATAGTAAATCTACTGTGTGAAATATTATTAGACTTATCAATGCTTTGCTTATGAATAAATTTAAAATTGTTTAAAGTTGATCTGTCAACAATTGGCACATTTTTGTTATTATTTTTATATTATTTTAAGCAGCTCAAATATTAAAAAACAACAACAACAACCAAAAAAACCACTAGAATTGTATCATATTGATATTGTTATTTCTATAAAGTATTACTAGAAGTAAATCAAATTCAAAGTGATTCATTATGAACATTTCAATATTAAAATATGTTGTATTTCATTGCAAACCAAACAACCACTTAAACAAAATTCAAAATGATGTTGCATTGTTATTAAAATCTAGTGTTTATTGATTCGTTTTAGAACAAAATTATATATGATTGAAAATGTATGCTACAAATGTAGAATGCTGGACTTGTGTCTCAATGATTTTTGTTGCTACTGGTCATTAATCAAAGGAGCAAAAGAAGTCACTGAGCAAATAAATCATTTGTTGTGAAGAAATAAATGTCAGGCAACTATAAACACAAATGTGCAATATTTCTAAAATGTGCCGGCATTTCAATGACTGCTTGAATTGAGCATCATATTTTGATTTCTTTGATATCTAAATAATTACGTTGTTCCATACCACATATAAAGACTTAAATTAATATTATTTATATCATTGTAAGTACAAGTATTAAAATAGAATATACAACTGATGACGTTACAATTGACTTTTCATTCAGATTTGAACTCTAAAGTATATGTCCATTTAAAACAATGACACAATTGAATAATGAAAAACATTAAAGCAAATAAACCATACAAAAATTAATTCGCATAATATCTGTCATAATTATGTTGCGGTTCAAATTGGAATATCTGTCATTTGGGGAACGAGGCTTGCCAAGTTACCGCACATGGGCAGGTTCCCGAGAAGGGACAGATCTGAACCGCTAATATATGTCAGATATTTTTCTTGCATATTCTACCATACTCCATCATATTTAAAATTCTTTACCTTAATAAAAAATATTTTTGATGGAAATTTATGTCATTAGATCCATAACTATTTTTTACAACATCGCATGAAATTACAAGTTCATTCAAAATGCGGAATAACGCCACCCTAAGCATGCCAATGTATAGCGTGCGACTCATCTGGCACCCCCATTCCAAATAAAATTTTCGGAATGAAAACATTCAACTCATTTAATCTTTGAAGCTTAGGGAGTGTTTGATGACATGTATTTTACGTAAAATTTTAGAAATGTAAATATTTTAAAGTCATCCGTTGATTACATTTTATTTCAAATAAAACATCTTTTAAACTTCATTCTGCTCATGTTTAAATACAATGGTTTCATAAAGAACAAGAATAACAACAGGTTTTTTTTTGCATTTACATTCTTATTTGTTATTATGAAATGATATTTTTATTACTCAAACTTTTCATTGTGTCCTTTTTTATTTTATGTCAAAAGAAAGAAGTAGTAACACTGTTAAATCTGTTAAATGTCAAGTAGTACTTCACACCAGCAGGAGTCAAGTGATGTGTGGCAGCTGTAAAAAGTTGCCCAGGGATGTTGCACGTTTTCATTATCCCTTATGTACAGACTCAATCAAATCGAATCTGGAATTCTCATGTAATTTTGTTGTGATTAATGCTTCCGAGGGATCACTTTGTTTCCAGATTTTTCTACATGTACGTTTTTACTGGCTTTCATTTGATATGAAATAATCGGAAGAGAATTTCTAAATGAACAAATTTTAAGAACTATGAAATTTGCAAGCTCGGATAAGAAAAAAAACATCAATTCATTCTTGTTATAAATACGATTGCCAGATGCCTTGTTTTTGTTTTGATCACTGTGCTTTAAACCCAGGATTAATACAATTTCTATTTGAAATGTTTTCTCCAATTACAATAACAAGTATATAGTAAGTTTTGTAATTAAGGGTAATCAGGAAAAGCGAAAACTGACCTTTCTTATTTTAGTCTCAGTTAAATGTGTGAGTTTTAATAAAAACTATCTCCATGTAAAGCACGACTACATATCAAGGGTCAGGACGTGAAGTGGTTTCAAACTTGGTTCAAGCGAGAAAATTTGTTTGCAAACTTGACAAAATGGCTACCGTTTACAACGCTCGCACGTATTTTTTTCAGGTAAGTGGGTGTGTATATTATTTTGAAATTCTTAAATATGCCCTTTCATTAATGCAATGTTTATGGAACACTCGGTTTAAGGTCTCAGCTTCTAAGCTTCTGATATGACCAAGTTATTGAAGATATAAACTGGTTATGTTCATATTTTAAAATTTGACAAGTGACAGTCTTTTTGCTCATTCATTCGCATCTTAAAGTTTTGAAGTTCATCAGACAAGACAAAATATGTATCTTTCAATTCTGTGTCAATGTTTGAAAATGCATGCTCCAAATAAAGTTTGAATACAATTCATGGAACCTTCAATGTGACAGTTCCGTGCCATTTCATGAAAAGCGTCATAGAAAGCGTGTGCCCAAAATGAGAAAACAATGGACAGAACTAGACAAAATGGAATTTTGAAGGGGGTGAGAGGTTTTTGAAGCTTGCATATCACAGATAAGACGTCGTCAACACACAAAGTTCTATTGGCAACATATCCTAAGGGTGATTCAACATTATTCGAGAAGAAATATTGGAACCACCCAAAAAGAAAATGCCTAAAAGTTATAACAAAAACAACAAAAAAACAAAAAACACAGCAATAATGTCGTGCTGAACGATCTTAAAGAATCGGAAATACAACATCTCTGATTGAACTTACAGGGCGACTTTTAACAGACTTTTGTTTATCATTTCTTGTATTGTATTATATAGAATAAACTCATAAACTAATAACTTATACCCTAACGTTTCAAAGAAAATTTTATTATAAGTAGCATATTATTGTTATTATTGTTATTATCATTGTATGATATGTTTATCTATATTTTGTCTATTTTGTCTGCGGTGATTGAAAAGTAAAGTAGCTTTGATATTTTATTCATTCATTACAATATTGTTACGAGCCAGGCGTAACGAGAAAGAAAAGCCAGCAACAGACTTGCAACAATATCAAATTTATTACAAAAAAAATATTAACGAAAAATTAAATAACAATTTATGTTGACAAAATACCTGAAATCCAAATAAAAATATAAATCTCAAATGTCTTGTCTGATCCTGGAATGATCCCTTTTTGAATAGCACAGTTGAAACCAAGAACACTTTAGAATAAATTCCCACAATAAAATCCACAAGTCTTAGAATAATTGAATCTATTTTAAAATCCAAGCGCCAATAAATTACTTAATATCCAAGTTGAATAATACTCCAAATGTTTTGATGACTTGAAAGGTAACTGATGACTTAAAAGATAAAACGAATGAAAAATGTCCCCTATATATATTAAGCTAAGAAGTTTTCAGAATAGTCTTCTATGTTCTACAGTAATCATAATCTAGCAACTTCAACAATAAAGAACATTCCGGAAATTTCTATCTAAATATAATGTATGAATCATAATCTAGAATTTTCTACAACAGTTAAAAAAGTTCTAGTACATACATGTAGTATAGTTCTAAAAATAGAACAGTGATAATACTATATACATATAATATGTTGCATGCACAACAATATTCAAATCTAGAACCATATATGATTTTATTATATAATTTATCAATAGCTTTGAAATGCCTTTCCCTGATTGGCTAACGAGCAACTTTTTGTAAAAAAATAACAGGTCAATATCAGAGTATATTCACTGTTTTTTTCCCTAAAATTAGATTTTCAGAGTATATTCATCGGTTTTTCTTCTAAAAATAAATTTCTTGGAAATCCCTAAAAGACGCGAGACTTTGACATGCCGTCACGCCAAGTTTGTTGTTATTATTCTGGAAAAAAACGTTGGGTGGGGTGGGGAGTCGAATAAGTCTATTTTAGTAACCAATTTTTCATTTTTAAGAACATTACGGATTAGCATGCCAACGGAAAGGGCCAAATTATGGAAACAGTAGACAAACTGAAAAATTATAATTTCCGTTGTATACGCAATGGCAGATGTGATAAGCCATATAAAACAGATTTGTACTTTTTAGGTGTTGAATATGATGTGAAATGTACTGAAAAATTAATATTGACCTCGGTATCGCCTCGGTCAATATTGTTTTTTTCAGTACATATCACATCATATTCAACAGCTAAAAAAGTCCATTTTTGTATAATATTTGTTTTTCTATGGCGCATAAATTTACGGCAACATTTACGCTTATTGTACGCTTATTGTTTACAGAAAGTTTTGCCCATGATCTATTTTGAAATGGCACAAGGCAATTTCTGAGCATTTAACTAGTGAAATGTCTAACATTTTCTGATAATACCAGTTAGGAACGAAAAATAATCCTTCGTGATGTGAATGAGAGACAGGGACAAGTACAACATTTTTAATACCAATGAATACATGAACAAGCACAATTCAAAAAATCAAAACTTTAAAATCAATGTTCTAAAATGACATGATGGTACTTTATAGGAAATTAAATAAACAACTTAGAAAACAATTTATAAATTGATGTAGAATATTTATGATGACTCATAGTAAATGTTATAACATCTGTTTACAAAATAATAAATACAAGAGGTAAAAAATATTATATTGAGTGATATACTGACCAGTTAATACGGTGCATTGCATTGCATTTCATTAACTAAAAGTGTATGGATATGATTCTAAAGATACTGAGCGTGCATTTGATATGTAAAATATATTGCACTATGATGCTCGTATTGATTTTGATGAAAGTATATGTATTTCTTGATAACAGGGAATATTGAGATAGCATAACAGCTGTGACAGTCATTACAACTATTATGTAACTTTTGATCACTAAGTTTTTTTTTTTAAATTCATTCATATTTCATAATCTTAACATTATTTTATAGATAAAGTTAACGACAAAAAAAGGATTTTTATCAATGGATGTAGTCTTCAAAAGTTATCTTGTACAAATCTCAATATCCAACGATAAAAAGTAAAATTAGATATAAAAAAGATAAGGGCACCCTCAAGAAATTAATACAAAACAAATACATGAAGTTGAAAATCGCAGATTCGGTTATAACATGGTGTTCAAGAAATAAAAATGGAATATGGGTCTAAAATAATTCTAAATCTCAATATGAAGTATAAAACCTTGATGAAAGATAGCTATTGGGGTTACATGGAAACTGATAGGCAAATCAAAGGTTTTATTGAAAAGCACCAGAGAAACGAACAGAAATAATATTCCAATGTAAGTTTGAAAAGTCTCTTGTATATCAGATTTTAACTGGTAGAAGTGCTATACAGTTTTATAGTTTAATAAATGGTTAATAGTCGTATATCTACATTGATATGTTTGATCAAAGACTCATTTGATACCTCATGCATTAACACCAGTTCTAGTTTTCGGAACAGATGTTACATTTTTGATTCTGTCACAAACACCACTAAAGTTTTTCAATTTTTTGTCATATTGAAAAAAAAAAACATTACGACTTCAGCTCAATGCTCAGCTCAATGCTTTGCATCAAACATTTGCCTTGATGATCTTAAGTAAGGTCGACTTTTTCTAAAACATTAACTGGAAAATGTTGTGCTTCTTAAACGCAAGTCAGTCCATGATGTTTTATTATATTAAGATAATAACGTTATAGCTCAATCGCATTTGGATTTGTTCTAGTAACTCGTAATAAGAAATATTTACAATTTTACTGTAACAACTAGATAAAATATGACCTTGTCGGTTTCACGCTTACGATTTGTTTTACAACACTCATTGTTGAGTGTTTTTTTAAAACGCTGTTTACTTAACAAAAAATATTTTCTTTCAATTTATCTAAATGTAAATTAAACATTAAGACCATTAAAATATGTGCTAAACATTGTTTAATATTACTAAAGAGATAACGAGAAAGTACGTGCATCATTTATTGACATGGTACTAAGATAAAGAATTTCCACATGCAAAAAATATTCAGTCGTAATGAAAAAGTTTTATCATTGACCCAAATTTATTTATATATATTGCAAAAAAATCAACAAAGGATTTAAACTATCCAACAGTTTAAAACCCTACGCAAGCGTGGTTTCGTTTTCTTTATTTTATTAGTATATTTATTTATTTATTCAGCTACCTATAAATTCTTGCTTAATGACTTGTCTAATTCCCGGTCGCATAAAGCTATAATAAAATAAAAAGGTACTCTTCCTACCTATCATCTTGTTTTGAAAATCCCTAATATTTTTCTACCCTTAATTGAATTTTCCGAGCTGGAGACGGAGACGCGACTAGTCCTTTCATATGTGGTTAGTAAATATTAATAAGTAGAAAAGTAGAAAACTCGTAAGTACAGGGGCGTTACCGTTAGCATTCAACCAATCAATAACTGTTGAGTTGGAATGCATTACATCAGTATGTATACGATAGGATGCTGTATAATCAATGAAATCTACACTAGACCTGAGTTCAACTATATCGATTAATCAATATTTTCAGGTAGTTTGATTTCTTATGTATACATTGTCATTGAATAGTAAAGTTTTGTATTTCTTTAAAAAATCTTTCCACTTACTTTTACCTTGGTGTTTATTCTAGGACATTTACACTTTTACAGTTATATAGAGAAAAATGTCTACAGGAAAAAACACTGTCAATGAGGTGGAAAGACCTATGTGTGTTGAGATTTCCCGTTTGTTGCTATGGCCTGAAATCTATTGTTTTGTCTTGTACCGAATAAACTTCTCAAACTTATAACTAATTATGACACTAAAGCTTCAATGAATGGACCCTATTCGCAAGGAAATATAGATTATAAAACATTTAAATTCATTGAGATGGCAAAACCGTCCGTTTGAAATAAAGGGATTTATATTGTTATTATACTGCGCATATCTTATTCTTATGCACGGCAAAACATTTACTATAACGAAAGTTTTCATATCTTTCAAACTTTCAAGTTTTTTTGTGGCACATTTGCCGAAAATATTCAATATTAATTTAGGAAGCTAAACTTAAATACATTAAGGATAAACTAATCTAACTGTAAAGTCCATCTTTTTTCATTTTTCTTTTTTTATAAATCCTTCACCTAAAGCTTGTACTTATAAATGTTTCTGTCCTTATAAATATTTTATTCTTTCTCTTATATAAATGTACATGTACGTACTTAGTGCATGATAAGACAGAAGGCGGAACTGGTTTTACCGCAAAGAGGCGGAGACAATAATAATACTTTTTAGTAAGGTTATTTTTTTCTCAATGTTTTAGCCTAGATATGCAAAAAAGATATGGTTGGTTTAAAAAAAGAAATAAAATGTACATAATTGATATTAAAATGCAAGTAAGAAACTCTGGGCAAACGAAATTTCATATTATCAAATAAGAAGGTATTATAACAAAATAAAGATGGTTAAAGTGCTTTATGTTTTTACAACTTGTTTATTATTATATATTTAAAAATGGTTTTGATGTATAATTTATTAGATGTCCTACACAGCTGGCTTTGGTTATTAGAAAAGATTATCAATATTAAGTCTGTAATCTACGCGCATGCAATTATATAAGTCGAAAAACATTATTGTTAAAAGCAATAGTAGCTTTTTATTTTCTTGATTATATAGGTTCAAAATGAAAACAAAATCATAAGTAATTTCTACAAAACCATTTTTCACAATTAGAAAATTATTCCTCTTAATATGCCATAGTGATTAAAATGTTACCGAAATGTAAAGAGGGGATGTGAACTAATAATAGTAATAATAATTAAATGGATGATGAACTTAGGTAATATTAGGAAAACTTATATCTTTTACTATCTAAATAAGAATAAAAGTAAAGAAAAGTTTATTCTTATTGATTGCCATTAGAGTCCTAAATCCGTTGACAAGAACATGTTTCACAGCAGTTTGAAATTTTATTAATGTATACAGTCATGTTTTTATGCAATTAAACAAGCTGTTTTTATGATATACTCAGACTGTAGGGAATTTAAACCGGGAAAGTAAAATCCTTTGTCCTGCTGGCCACACGAAATAGAATAGATAAATGGGGTTATATTCTAATTGTTCTTATTATAATTGTTAACATGTCTTATAAGTAAGTGCCGGATATGTGGATATCGTCTAAATGATAACCCATTGTTTAGAAGAAGTATGTTTCATGTTAATATTCAACTGATTTTTTTCAAGAGTTCATTAAAGGCATATCCAACCGTCGACAGTTACCAACAATAAAGCTGATTTAATTCAAGTCGTCACAAATAAAACTTTTTGATACAAATTAACAACACTTCGCTATTCATACAGTCTGTATGCTTAATAATTTTTTTGGTCACTTCTTAGAAAAATCATGCACAAAAGAATTCTGCCACCTCTAATCTTTGAATTTTAAGTCTAAATTTCCCCACCTAACAGAAACTACTTGTGTTTATTATTGGTTAAAGGAAAATAAAAATAAGTGCTTTTTAAAACTTTTATGTTATATTGATCATGAAAAATGATATTTAAAACAGAAAAAAAAATGATAAGTATTTTTCAAGATGTTTCATCCTTTTCAGTATCTTTTATTCTAATCACAGAATACTACAGGTACATATAATAATGATATACAGTATACTGCAATCAGCAACATTTCCATCTTATCTGTATTTGTTATATATCCTTTTTATGTAGTATGAACAGAAATATGTTTGTACAATGGACCAAAAGAAAATTAGAATTGACCTTAAAAATAACAGGTTAATAAAGTATCTTACCAGCATATACACCGCCGACAGGCTGTCTATTTCTTCTTGTGTTTTGTGTTTCTTGTACACCTGAAATTAAGAATATTATAATTATATAGACTCTGAATGGTTATGAGCTTATATGATTTGGTCCGCGTTTAAAACTCTTTGGAAGTAAGATACAAAGATCATCAGCACATTATTTTTATATTAAAATGTGTTGTTTTGGTAGGATTAACGTTGATGCATATATTCATGCATTAAAG
The DNA here is from genome assembly GCF_026571515.1 of Ruditapes philippinarum. Taxonomy (NCBI): domain Eukaryota; kingdom Metazoa; phylum Mollusca; class Bivalvia; order Venerida; family Veneridae; genus Ruditapes; species Ruditapes philippinarum. The sequence continues at coordinate 97,237 of NW_026865002.1, forward strand.
ATATTCAAGACAAAATAATGGTAAATGAACAAACTGAGCATGCTCATAATTAAACAATTGGAAGCTAATTATAAAAAGTCGTAAGTAGTGGTATTGTATATCTAAACACCAATATTATTGAAATAAATGCGATATTTTGAAGGATATTTTAAATTATGATAACATGTTTTGTAAACCTTTAGAAGCAAAAAAAGACGAGCAACTTTCATATCCTAATTTTTATAATTTAATGTTATCAGTTGGTTACACAAATCAACTAGTATTTTATAAAACCGATGTTTCGATTCATGAAATTTAGTCTAATCAATTTCAGTGACATCCTGTATTTCGCAGTATTGTTCGATCCAATGCATCTAGAGAGATTAATTTTATTAATACCGCAAATATTAATTTTAAAAATGGGACCAATAATACACACGATTCCTTATCAAACAATAAGAATATGATTTTTACGGTTCTATTAGTTTAAATCTAATTCATTATCATCAGTAAACATCTTGCTATAGTACGTCGGGCTTTTATCTAAAGTTCAAATCTAAAAAAAAATCGAAACACAATTGAAAGAATGACCTTTACATATTAGTGTTCGTGTTGAAAAATAAAGTTAGTGATAAATAGTGATAATACACTCCTGACCGCAACAACATGATCAACATACTGATGCAACTGATATTTTAACGAGATAAAGTGCAAGCTACTCACAGTATATAAAAACTAAAAAAAAAAACGAGAATATTTGAGTACAATAAATTCTTCAAAGCTTGGACCGAGAGAAACCGTACATACCGTGTGATATACAAAGCCTATTCAATCAGTGTAATTTTCCAAAATAAAGTAGTTTCATGATATATTAAGCGTATCATATTTACCTAGTTGTGTTTTTATTTTTGTTTTTGAACAGACAGGAATATGATTATTTTTCATTTCCATTGCATCGTCAATGGCTCGCGAAATGTACGAGTAAAAACTGAAGGGAAAGAAAAAACAAAACAAGCATATGTGTCAGACAACCTATGTGTTAACCCTAACAGACTCGAAAGGAAACTTAAGAGGTACACGGTTCATAAATCAAATATAACATGTAATACAAATTAATTAGGTTTGTGCATGTATTATACATTTGTTTCGAAATTTCATTAATAGTCTATATAGTGTTATAAGTTAATCATAAACGTATGTTTTACAAAACTCTTTGTCAAATATATAGCAAATTTCTCCTTCACATGCATATGCCTTTTAATTATTGTTTTCAAAATACAATCATATGTCAATTAGTTTTCTATGTCTTGTGTTTCGAACAAAATAGTATGGAATCTGAAGAAATAAGTGATAATAGCAACAATGGTTTTTATGTAAACATATACAACAGTAAAATGCATCATATCTTGCCGACAAGACTGTTCTTATGGTTCTTATTAACAAACTGTAAATCAAAAACACAGCATATGTTTGGAACGGAACTTTTAATGACCTTTTTATTACTGTTTCTTAACTTTAAACTGTTAATTGTTGTTTAGTTTAATACTGTTAAAGATGATTTTACATGTTGTAAATATTGCTTTGCTCTTTATAATTGGAGGAAATCAAGGTTTCTATCTACTTTTTGCACAATGTATTCACAACATAAGAGGAATACTAATGACGCTATAAACACATGTTCATGACAAAAAAGTGCTGCCTTACTGATTTACCTGATAAAATAGTTAAAAAGAAGCCAAAATTATTTCCAAGAAAAAGTGAAATATTATTTGTGCACATTTTAGGAAAAATAACTCCGCTAGACATTAATACAAAGAGCACCATTTGAAACAAAAATTGAATTGTTAAAAAACCGGTACCAGAAAATTTCATGTCTATATTTCATGCATTATAGATGGCTATATATGTCAACACATATTATGCTAATAAACTATATGTTATGTAATGTTGTGTGATGTTATGTTAATTTCACTTTTTTACGTAAAAATGTCATTTTGAAATAGGGAGCAATTAGATGTGAATTAATTTGTATTTTTATCATGTTATACAAACATATGTACATTTTGTTTGCCATAGTAATAAAACCTTGCCATTTTCCAAGTCTTTTTCAAAATAAATGCATAAACATTGACAAGGAAGTATGTTTAAGAAACGCAATGCAATTCAAATATTTTAGACTTTCATTCTTTATTTAAAATGATACAATTAAAATCACAGATCACATAGTTGTCTAGATTTCTTTTTCTGTAAGCGCAATGCAACAGTAATGAAATAAAAATACGAAATCTAAGTGGTAAATTCTGATGATTTTATTAGTTTTAATCGTATTTTGAATTGACCTTTGTAATACCATAATTTCAATTTTCTCTAGAAAATAAGCCTAAAAAATTCCATACTTAAGAGTTTAAATCAACACGTGTTTTCAATGTAAAACTTCAACAGGTAAATTGAAAAGATGAATTAAATGTGGTTATACATGTCATAATTTCCTGATTTGTTTAAAGTTTAATGACTTTGAGTTTCGGAAATCAAATAACTAGTGAAACGATTTATTATTCTGCATAAAATGTAATAGCTCCTTTACTGAAGCAGTCCAAGACATTTATAATTTTAAATCCGTCCAGGAAAAATCAAAAGTAAATTCATATCATGAATTTGAAACTACGTGTCTGAGGACGTACGTTTGAGCAAAGGATTCTTTGATATATATTTAATTTATTTTTCAGTAACTATTACAGCCTTGACCTTTTAAGTTATTCTTTTTTAAACTTTAAAGTTAGTCATTTTATCTAAAACAAATAACTTAAACTGTGTCTCACACTACGTTAGTTTCCATTTTATCTGAGTCTATCCATGGATAAACTTAACACAGCCTATCCAAATAACTACAAATATAACAAAATCAACCTTTAGTCCAGAAATAACAATTGTCAGAGATTATTTGATTTGATTATTTTTCAGAACGTTGACTCATCTGCGAATTGTAACCATTTGGTTTTTTTACCATCTCTGAGAATATAAGTACAAAACATAATACTATATCATTTCAATAGCTTATGTTTCTGCACATAAATTAAAGATATAACGCTAATTTTATTGTCTTGATCAAAGCCTCGTTTTATCAAGAAATATAGAATGGAAAATGTACATAAGATACAACAAATAAATAAAAGTAAGTTTCAATTTTATATAAAAAGGATATTTTTTTCTGATGGTTAAGAAATATTTTAATTAAATGCGGTTAATTTCATATACATTGTAATTTCAAAACATGCCACATAGAAAGCTCCCTCATATATCTATTTTAGCCCCCCATATAGCTTTAGAAACTCAACAACAAATATTTAGTTAATTTTGCTGTGGTTATTAAATAAATAATGCACCAAAAAAGAAAAACATAGATGCTTACCTTCCATAGTGATATTTCAAGCAAAATTATTCTTATTATTTAACACCTTTATACCTGTTTAGTTCCTTCACGCATCGAGTTGAATTTTACAATAATAAAGACAATTGTTTCCCTTTATACATAACCGTATCGAATCGTGCATTTAACTATAATACATACATAGGCATTACTACGTAGCAAATTTGCAGACAAGCGCTATCCAGTCATATAACACTCTTAGGTTTATCACGATACATGACTTGTATCACTTCTATACAGTCACAATACTTCGATATTCGATAAATATTTGTCCTTCCGACACATTGTTTAATAAGGACGAATTGTTATATTTTACATAGTTATATGTTTGCTTGATTTATATAGTTATTTCTGTTTTAAAATACTTGAAAAAAATTGATTCACTTTCTTGTAAATGGTAATATATATTTTTTTAAACAATTCAATTCTTAAAAAATAAAGACTTACAATTTTTATAAATTCACAGCAGTAACCACAAACGACGCATGAATAAAAAATGCAATCAATCAGCCAATGTCACGCTTCAGTTGTAGTTCTACATACTATCGGAAATATTCACCCGGTGGCTATTACGAAAATGTATTTACACATCGATGAAACCTATCCAAAATGAAGTTTGAGTAAATCATAGGCTTTATTAATTATTTTGTCTTCTGATTTTATAAAAAAAAAACAAAAAACAAAAACAACATCTGACCCCTATGGAATATTCATTTGTTTCTTTGATAGCTTCATTTCATCTTGATATTTTTTAATTCATTGAGACTTTTATTTATAACATTATATTTTCTTGCTCGTCTTGTATGTAAATTGTTATCATTAAATTTTATAATTTACACCATCAATTGACTGCGCATCTTTAATTTGTTGATGATATTTGCACGGTACTTACTTTTTGTTTTGACACATACGATTTAAAAGTCTTTAAATTCAATGGAGTTAAGTTGAGTGTGGTTTATTTTATACTGAGTTTATTTCAATTTGATTGTGGAGAAGTCGTATAAAATCCTATAGACATACTTTCGAATCCGTTTCTAGAATTCACCAGTACTTAGAGGGAAGTTAATATTTCCTGGTACAAGAACACAGCTTTCATTACGAGTCGGACGTGTTATTCACCCGGCTATGACGCAATGCAAGTTTGGTTTAATTCAATAAAAAGACTTATTTTGTCACTACCTTTGCTGAGAATATGTGAAAATCAGATTTCTTTCGTTGCGTAAAAACCGATAACTAAGACCAAAATTTGCTTTTGCACAATGGTAAAAAACTATTCTATACTTCCTTTTAAGATTCTAATTTTAGTCACTCTAATAAAATAATAAAAATTTAAATCTAAGGTCTAGATCTTTACTTTTTTAGGATTCAAATAAGGTAACTTTTCCCCTGGTATTTTTGAAAGCAAAAGATTACAAAACAAAGTTCAAACAAAATGTTCAAGAACAGAGCTGCATCAGTACTAAGGGTGTTATACCTAAGTACCAGTACAAGTACTTTGCAAATTATGCAGTACCATTACCAGTACCAGTACTAGATTTTAGCTCGGTACTGCAGTGCTTGTTCTTGTTTTTTGCTGAAGTAATTAAGTATCAGTACCATTACTTTTATATATTCATCAAAGTTTGAATAAATACATAGTGTGAAACAAATAATTGCAAATATTATTCAGCAACACCTCGGGTACCAGTATTTTCCTCGGGATGATATTTTTACTGTTACCCACAAACCCATGTGTTATTTTGATAATTTAATTTAAAGTTAACATAATATTTTTACAACTTTTTAGTTTTAACATACTTTTTACAAACAATATTTACAACATATATTCATGTCATATCTTATTGTTAAGAAACCAGTCAACTGTAATACAATGCAATCATCTTTCATTTAAAACACAACAGTCTTTTGTTGCCTTGCACACATTCACACCTCTGTTCAATATAAACCAAAGTAAATAGCAATTTTTTATGGTGCTAACAATATCACTTGAAATAGAAATTTTTTAAATAGAAGCAATTAATTAGTGATTATTTAGCTCTTTTACCAGTAAATACAAAGTAATAAAAGATTTTAATAAGGATATTTTAGGGTAAAGAGTTATTGAGTCTGTTTATCTCATATTAATTTTTTCTAAAGTCTTTGGTGCTTTTTATGATAAATACTATGTTAACATTTGAAGAAATATTGCAGCAAATTATCTATAGATTTGATAACTTACTTTTTCACAAAAATGAAGTAGTGTAATTTACAGCTTTATTACATAAGAAAAATTTATGCTATTTTTATATAAACCATTAATCTTAACAAATCAATTGGTACAAAATATAATTCACTGTTCAGATTGACTGCAGTATTTGTCTAATAAATATGAAGGTTGTACTTATTCTAACCTCGTTTTATGTTCCTCAGATCAATCGACTTATAGAAAGGCAGAGATCAGGTTGACATTTATAAAATAGAAAACAATTAATCAAAGGTAACCACTGTTTATAAAAATTAAATCAAGTTTTTGTTAGTGTAAAATAATTGAGAAAATGCTAAATTGGTAACATTTTCTTGAGAGTATTCAGGTATTATGGTATGCTGTGATAAAAACTTTAAAACCTTGCTATTCTTAAACTCTTAAACAGCAGCATGTTTTCAAAATATCACCAAAACTGGACAGCAACTATAAAAGGGCATCCAAATATAAATATGACACACCGCACAAATTAATAGTAATTTGGTATGCATAACAAACTTAAAAAATAAGCAAACCTAACGCTAAAGTCCTTCTATTTTCCATTTGTTACGTTTATTTTTCCTCTAAGTCAAGATTGTACTTGTACATGTGTCTGTCCTATTTTTTACACTGGTCGAAGAGATAACTCCGACACATGGATGACCCCGACATTTGATATATATAATTGTTATAACTTTGTTTTTTTAACAAACAAGCCTCAATAAAATATTGATGCCGATTCATTTTTAACTTATACATTTAAGTGTCGACTTATTTTACTGTTGTGACGTAAAAGACCATGTTTTGTTACCTGATTCAGGACTTAGAGAGGTACCAGTTTCAATTTTCATATGTAATTTGTATAGAACTAAATTTCTTTAGGTGGTTCAGTATTTAAAATATACGGGATGAAAATTAATAATGTGCAAAAAAAAGTGACTTAGTGTCTGAGTTGTCTCTCCAACAAGTGCAAGTATATAGTACATAAAACGCAAACAGGAGGGGATTAATCAAATCATAACTTTCATCAATTTGTTGAGTCCACAAATCAGTTCTATAAACAACGAAGAAAAGGAGAAATGTAGAATGGCTAGGGATCATGAACATGAACATAAAAAAAAATAGTTGCTTAAGTTATAAAGTGATTTGAAAATATTGTTATGTATTGTAGTAAATGACACAACCATCACATTCTAAAATTTAATTATATTGTTATTTATATAATGTCCATTTCTACAAAAAGTCCTTTTATGAATCAGAATTCTAATTGGAAATGGAGCATCATTATATTGATGACCAAACAATATAGTTAAGATTTAAAAATGAGTGGCTATAAATA
>NW_026865003.1:0-9378 GCF_026571515.1 Ruditapes philippinarum
TTAAAGACAAAGAAAAGTAAGTATTGAAAAATAAAGCAATATATTAAATCTAAATCTGAAAGCGAATCACAAGTTTATTTTTAATCTAAAGAAAATGTGAAAAAACACCCTTTTGCTACTTAAAATTAAAGGGACAAAAATAGATCAAACATATCAAAGGTTTGTTTTATAAAAAGCCCAATAGTTTCCTTGCTATGTAATTCAATGGTAGATTCACTGGTTGATATGGAAAGTTATTTTAAGCTATGGAAGCCATGGATCCAGGATTGCTATGTTACATGCAATGTAATGTAACGTCCTCTCTGATAATGCAAGGCACCCCCGAGGTGTCATTTGAAGACATTTACTGTTGTCCCCTCCGGCCAGTAAGTGAACCGGGCTGAGCACATAGAATGTCCCCGACTGCAATTCAGCCTAAAACATATTTATTCTCAATCTAGTTATAGGTGAGTAAAAGTATTTATTTTATTTGAAAGCAAATTACTTAAAAAGCTGAAATAGACTTTTTCTATGTGTTGAAAAAACAAGAAGGCCACGATGGCCCCCGAGTAGGTCAGTGTTGGAAATTATCTATTGTTAAAATTTTCTAATATTAAGTTTGAACATAGAATATGTTTAAACAATAATTTGGAGAAATGTCATGACCTGGGGCATTTAAGCTTTAGCTTAAACGGGGCCAATAAAATCAATACGAGCAAACTTGATAAAAGACTACCTAAGAATGTTACAAAGTTTGGTGATCATCTATCAACTATTTCAGTAGGAAATGATGTTCAAAAGGAATTATAAAGATACCTTACATTTATTAACAATATAAATGAGATAAATTGTAAATTACACTTTTTAACTGTTTCATTGTTTAGTTTATGTGTAAAATATTGTATTTCTATCATCCGTAACATTAATATAAGTAAATCTTGATTGTAGAGCTTTAATTTTTAATTATTAAGTAGTGTGTCATAAAATAGCAGTATTGAGATACTTCTAGTTACCTCCCTTGGACTGGAGATTTCCAAAATAAGTGCATATTATGAATTTTAGTGATTTTGCATTATTTCATAGGTCATTAAAGAAAAACAAGAGCACCGCTATGAGGAGCATTATAATGCCCGAAAGTGTTTTTTTTATTAAGGATGAAGCATTTGTGTAAGACATGGGAATTAGCTGTTCATCCTATAAAATTTTACAGCTTTAGGTTGATTAATATTTAAGTTATTAATAATGACCTTAACCTTTGACCTTGTGACCCAAAAATAAATAGGGGTCTTCTACCTAATATGGATAATCATCCTAAGAAGTTTGAATATTTTGGGCCAAATGGAACTTGAGTTATGCTCCGGAAACTGTTTTCAATCTAAAGGTAATATTGACCTTGACCTTTGACCTTGTGACCAAAAATTAATCAGGGGTCTTCTATGCAATATGCACAATCATACTATGAAGTTTGAATACTGAGGGCCAAAGTGAACTCGAGTTATGCTTCGGAAACTGTTTTAAGTAATAAGGTAATAGTGAACTTGACATTTGACCTTTTGACCCCCAAAATCAATAGGGGTCTTCTTCCTAATATGGACAATCATTATATGAAGTTTGAACATTGTGGGGCAAATGAAACTTAAGTAATGCTCAGGAAACCAAATTGCTAACGGACGGACGGACAGACAGATGGACGCCAGGGGGTATAACATAAAATATCCTTTTGGGCGTATAAAATGCTACCATTTAATCAACATTTCATGGGACTTTATTTATTGTGTTGGGAAATAAGAGCCAATAATAGATATGATATTAGAACTATCCTATTTAGATTGAATTTCTTAATAATTTGCTGTTTAGTACATAATTCATTGTCATAGTCCTATTTTGAAATAGGGAAAGAGCTATATAGCTTTTTGTGAAATATTATGGGTGTTTTTTCTTCATGTCAAAAACAAATAGATGTTATTTATTAGAACTAATTACATGTATTAAGTGATAGAAGTAGAAGTAAGTAAATAATTATTTTGATTTTGGGGGAAAAAAGGTGGTAATTGGGAACTTAACAAAATAGCCTTATCCAATATTGTTTGTATTTTAATGGTTCCCTGACTAGTGTGGTATATAGTAAATTTCCACATATTCTCTTTATTAATTTGGAAAGAATTTGATGATTGCCAAAATATATAAAGGCCCTATTTATGTAATTTGATAATGGTAAAAATTAAATTTTTTGCCTAATAATGTGGTTTCCAAAAACCCATTTAACCCTATACTAGCTGATTTTTTTTTAATTAAGTGGGAGTTTTAGGGAGTAGATTTAAAAATTTTGAATAATTATAGAAAACGTACCAAAGAATTAACAACAATTTTGATAGGGGGCATAATTAGGAAAATTGCTTGTATCTTTTTTTTATTTTGCCAATGGAAATTTTAATGAGGTAGGATTACAAGTTTAGGTTGTTAACAATTCCTTAAATATTTTCAAATTCAAAAGTAGGGTTTAATTACTTTATGAAGGAAAATTCTTAAATTTTCAAAATGCAAAAACAAAACAAAAAGTTTGTGAAGACTAATGGTTTTAATCCCTGTTTATAAGTTTTATATAGGAAAGATTGCAGTTCTAAAGTCCATTCTAAGTTAAATTTAATGAAGTTTGAATGGGTTTTTGGTTTTTCTGATATAATTGGGGAAAAAATTATCCTATCCTAATGTTATAGAGTTTTTTAATTGATTCTTATAAGTAGGGTATGGTTTTTGAAAAAAACATGATAATAAGGTAAGTTGGGCGCCAAAAAGATTTTGGGGCAAATTGGGATGGTACCATTCCCTTAAATTAACTAAAACTATCACTAAATGTGATTAATACCCCCGCAAGAACTGCTTTCGGAAAATGAGAAAGTTTTACCAAGTAACAGAATACCTTGTAAAGAAAATTGAAATAGAGTTATGGTTGTGGACAATTAAAAGAAATAGTTGTGGGTTTTTTGTATGGTTTGCAATTTCTTAACAATATGGTTGACCATAGATGGAAGTTTTTATTGAATTACTCTTGGTATAAATCCAGAAAAGTGTTTACGAAAATTCTTTTAGCAACTGCACTTTCTCCTCAAATTGCCGTTTGGGACCATAGCCCATTTCACCTACGATTTCCTCACGTAAATTAAGCGAAGTGCTACGAATCAGATTTTCCGAAGGCATATTCATCAAAAGCTTGACCAATCAAATGCCTGGTGGATGCATGTACAATCTATTACTAATAATAGGGGAACCATAAAAATAAAACAAAGGAAATTTACAATGGCCGGGAATTTCCTTATCCACAAAGTTGAAATATTTTCCGAGAAAATATGCCGTTATAAAATGCAAATAGTTTTTTTAACTCCATTGGACGATTTAAAGCATCGTTTTTAAACTTCTCTCCTATAAACCCAACGCCCCGAAAAACGAGTGATATCGACTTTTTCCCCCCTGTCTTTTCCCTGCCACATAAAATGCGGCCCCAGATAAGAAAAAGCCCTTTTTTTCCCCGGGCCCCCACGTTGGTTAGTTTTCCCCCTAAATCATTGGTTGTTTTTTAAAGGTTTTTTTTCCCCCAGAAAAATTAAATATTAAACCCAATTTAAAAAATCGTCCCAAAACAAATTTGGGGCTTTTTCATTTGAGACCCCGGTTTCGGAGGAAAAAACCTTGGATTTTTGGGGTAAAGAAAAGTTTAAAAATTTTACACCAAAAAAGTAGTTTAAAAAAAGAAAAATAGGGAATTTTAAATGAAGGGGGTTTAAAAAGGGCCGTAAAACCAAAAAAGAAAAATGTTTGTGGGGGGTTTTCCCCGAAGAAAAAACCCCTTTTTTAAAATTTAAAAAAACCCCTCGCTTTTGTCCCGCCCCCCTGGAAACCCCCCGCCCAAATTTTCGTAAATAATTAAAAAAATACATGTACCCCCTCGAAAAACCAAATTTTTTTCATTTTTCAAAAAATTTTGCCCCCTTTACCTCCCCCCGTGATGCGTTTTCTACGAATGTTTTTTTGATAAAATTTAAAGAAAAAGGCCCCGGTGGGAAAAGGGGTATTGTAAAGAAGTTGCATTGAAACCTAAACATTAGTTTAAATTTTTCTACACTGGGGGCAAGGTAAAAATAACAAAGGGGAAAAAAACTTTTAAAAAATACCCGAAAAAAGGAGTTTTTGGTTAAATTTTAAAAATGGCCCCTTCCTCCCCTTTTGGGTTGACAATTGGGATGAAGTTGGGATTTTATTTGAAACCCACTAAAATTTTTTTAAATTAAAAGCAAAGGGGCCAAAAAAAATAAAAAAGGGGGAAAAAATTTTTAATTAGTCCCCAAAATTTGAAATTTTGCTTCTTCTGCACTGCTCTTCCATTTTTTACTGCCCTTGACCATTGTATGAAGTTTCATTGAATTCCAAACATTAATTTTCAAGTTATGCACTGGACATTTAAAAGTGAAAAAAGGGCCCCAACTCTTAAATGAGTCAAGAAAGAGTTATAGTTTTTCTGTGCACTGCGCTTTCCTTGACCATTGTGTGAAATTGTATTAAATTCCAAATAATTCTTTTCAAGTTATGCTCTGGACAAGAAAAAAAAAAACAATGAAAAAGTAACAAAGGGCAGTAAACTCAATAAAACTCTAGACAGAGTTATGGTTCTTGTGCACTGCACTTCCTCTTAATGTGCTTGACGATTGTATGAAGTTGTATTGAATTCCAACTAGTAATTTTCATGTTATGCTCCGGACAAGGAAAATTAACAAAGGGCAACAACTCTGTAATTAGTCAAGATGGAGTTATGGTTCTTGTGCACTGCACTTCCTCTCAATGTGCTTGATCATTGTATTAGGTTGTACTGAATTCCAACCATTAGTCTTCATGTTATGGTCCGGACAAAAGAAAGCAATGGAAAAGTAAAATAAGGGCAAGAACTCTGAAATTACTTTAGATATAGTTATGATTCTTATGCACTGCACTTTCCCTTATTGTGCTTGACCATTGTATGAAGTTGTTTTGAATTCCAACCAGTAGTTTTTAAGTTATGCTCCGGACAAGGAAAAGTAACAAAGGCAATAACTCTGTAATAAGTGAAAATAGAGTTATGGTTCTTGTGCACTGCACTTCATCTCAATGTGCTTAACCATTGTATAAAGTTGTATTGAATTCCAACAATTGGTCTTCAAGTTATGCTCCGGACAAGGAAAATGCAACGGACGTCTGGACCGACCGACCAACCGACCGACCGACCACCGGGTGACTCTTATATACCCCCCCCCCAAAAAAAAAACAACAAAAAAACAACAAACAAACAAAAAACAAACGAATTACAAGTTTCAAGTTGATTACTATATAATATTAATGTTTTTATAGTTTAAGACATATCTTTTGTCATTAATTATTGGGTAATTTAGTATATAGATAATCACATATATAGTACGAAAGAGCTTTAAATAAAGGGATGTTTAATTTATTCATTTGAATTTCATCAGTTAATTTGTATTCTATTATAAACATTTCCAAGGCTCCAAAACGTGGCTATTTATTAAAGTGGATTAACAATACCTGACAGACTTAATACAAGACTGAACACTAGATATCAGGGCTTTTTTGCCGTCAAACTTATTGCATTCAAATTTAGAGTCAATATTACCTCACTCTGCACTGACAACACTCTTGATCATTATCTTAAAGTTACATTTAATAAATTTCATAAAAACAGAAATAACGACATTTCATTAATAAATTGGGTTTCATATCGAATCCAGATCTTATTTTGATGTCCAAAAGGAGTTTTATTGGCAAAGAAATGTGCAACCTCATTGTGGTGAATTCGGAAGTACAATTTCTGTTTGCATAAGAAACTCCGCCTTCTAATCATCCGTACATCAATGTTAAATCAACAAACATGCCTGTAAGTAGTAGTCCTAATTAAACGATATATTTCCGCATTTTAACGGATATTTTCATACAAATTTAATCTTTTTTATGTGATGATAACTTTTTCTGAACCCCATGCCTAGTGCACCGTGAAGCTTAATCGGTTAAAGTGTGTTTGCACAAGAAAATCTTATATTTGCTGTGTTCCGGATAGCAACGATAACACCGTGACGTAGCGCATACATGAGCTGATTATATAGTCTTCATTTGCATGTTAAAATTCGTATACGTAACGAACTTTAGTGTTACCGTGGGGTTTTCCATTTAAAATCCTTATTTATGAACACTATTTGATGAGATTTATAACGATACTGTTAAAAAGGTTAATGAAACTGTAGAATGCTTGGTTTTAAGGCCGACGGCAAAAATATGTTTACATATTTATTTAATGTAACTTTAAATGTACTGCCCTAAGATTCAAGGTAGAAGGTTTGACCACGCTCATGTCCACAATCAAAGTTTTAGTGTGTTTTCATTTTGGACTGCCATCAACTCAAGCCTGCCATTTCTTAATTATTTGTGTGTGTGTTATAGAATCTACCTCACGTGGTGATTTAATAAACTTCGCTTTGAGTTAAGGTTTCGACTGATTAAGGCCGCCACTCAGCATAATGCATATATTTTACAGGCCACTGTCCCTTGTCAGTAGGTCAGTACTGGCCCAAGATGGGGAGGCCAGCGGGTCCTTAATTTTGGATTTAGCAAAGCAGAATGTTCCAAAATTTGTACTATCCAGACTTCAATTAAGGTGTCATTAATGGTGGAGCAAATATGAAAGGTGGGGGTATAAAGGCACAGGCACTCCCAGCAAATTAAAATTTCAATATATTTAATTGTATTTTCATTTTACCTGTATATGATTAATCAAACTTGACCTCTTACGCTTAGGGTGTATATATATTTACTGATAACGCGACAAGGATTTATATAGTGACACATTTGATATTTGTACATATTTTGCATAAAGGGTCCTGATCTTCATGTTTGTAATTTTGCTATTTAGCAAAATTCATCAATACTGCTTTGTAAATATTACAGGGATTGTTAAATGACCCTTCTTTACAATTATGTTACTTGAGTTTTAGTAAATCGTGAAATACATCTATGAAGCCTGTGAAATATTGAACCCTGTTTAGTATTACAAAGTAATATGAACCATTTAATTTAAATTACTGAATTAACATGTCTTCTGTTTATCACTAAATAAGTCAATAAAGAAAACAGTGCTCATTTAACTTGTTTCTAGTAATTTTAGTACTGCTTTTTTGCAGTTCCTAATACAACAGTCTGATTACTGTAAAAGGGGTCAATTTTCTTTGAAGAAATATAGTTAATCTAGAGGAATACAAGCAATTATCATAGTATTGCAAGCAATCCATAAGCCCCCTACCGGTTAAAACCCCATCAACATTCTGATGGGCTTTCAGGCCATTCAGTTATATCATTGAATGAATGAATGTCATCAATGAACTTAAATCTGTTGAGTTCTGAGTTTGTATATATCAAGTTATGTTTTAGTTTCCCTGCCAAGTAAGGAAATTATATTTATACAACAGATAATCAAAAGGTCCAATTATCTCTGAGTCTCAGGATGAATAGGACAGGTAAAACAAATGTTTCAATTTTCCTCTATTTTAAGTAAATTTGTTGGAAAAATCTTGTCATATTATTATGATGTGGAAGTTTGAAGAAAACACTAAAAGGAATGAAGAAGTTGGGAGTAAAAAATGCCAATTTCTCGAAATAAAGTGGGGATAAGTCTGAAAACAGTCTTGCTACAGTATTGAACCTTCTCACATATGTTGAGTGATAATAAGAAACATATATATGAAGTTTGAAGCAGATACATTAAGAAATATTAAGAAATTATTTAAAAAAAAAACATTTTGTTCATGAAAATTCTAAGTTCAAGGGAGGTAATTCTGATATTTTTTGTGCTAGAGTTGTAAACCTTGTCACATATGATGCGGTTGATGACAAGAAATTAATATTTAAAGTTTGAATTAAATACCTTAAGAAATAAAGAACTTATAGTGAAAAGGCGTAAAAATCGGAATCTAAAATCTTTAAATTCAGTGTATTTGTTGCCATAGCAACCAGAATTATCAAGATAGGAAGTACAGGAAAAATGTGCATAATCTCCAGACTGCCACTTACCCATATTTCAAGTTTTATAAAAATATTTTTAGTACTTAATGTTATCACTGAATCCAGTTTATGTATTAAATTTGCCATATTTTCAGTCTATATGTTGCCATAGCAACCAGGATTTTCAACATAGGAAGAAATGAAAAAGACGTGCATAATCTTCATACTGCCATCTATCCATATATCAAGCTTCATAAACATATTTACAGTACTTTTTCAGTTATCGCGGGATCCAGTTTTGTGAACGGACGGACTGACAGACGGACGGAAGGTAAACCTAAAGTCCCCTACGGTTAAACCGGTAGGGGACTAATAAGGATTTATAACACAAACTAAAAAAGGATCATTCCATTGAAGTTCAGTCAAAATCCATCAAGGTGATGCCCGTTTAAAACAATAGTGGACAACAAGACACTAGTATCGCGAACGATCAACTCAGAGCACAGTGCTCACCTGTGCTAAAAATATTAATATAGCATTATTGTTAAACTTTTGTTTAATGTTAATGTAACAGAGTTACCAACGTCCCCCGACTCGAATTATATGAAGCATAAAATTGTGCTATTTCAAAAGATTGAGGTATGGATCTCAGGACTTTCAGTCAAAAATTATGATCAATGCTAGATCTGCAAATGCAACAATAAAGTTATTATAGAAATAAAATGATACACCTAATTTAAAAATCTATTATATCAAGCTGACGCAGACCCCAAGCTTTGGGTACCACGATAGCTCTTCTTCTTCGAATACACATGCTACGAGTTGCCCAAAAGGTAACAAGTTGGTCACAGGATGAGCTGACCAAGGTTGAGTTTGCATGACATGCTTTATAGTAAGGCTAATAATGCTTCCAGACCCAGGAGCATCACTGTTTATGCCACATATTACTTTTATAAAGTACATGTAAAAAAATAAACAATACTTACTTGGGTTCATCTAAAATTAATCCACATTTGTTGTTCCATGAAAAATCCTCAGTTTCCATTCCTATTCACATTTTGAAACTGTTAAATCTATCTTATGAAGTTATTAACAGCAAAGTTTTGATTAAATGTCAGACTTTAAATAAGAAATGATTTCTATTTCACCTGTCACTTGTCTCATAATATATTTATAAATTGTTTCTCCCAAGTATATTTAAGGTTACTCAGTACTTGTTGTTGTTTTAAACTGAAACACATACTCTCCAGACTCCAAGGTGTCATCATAGGTGACCACAAAATTGTCTGATTGTTTTATAAATGTTTTAAAGTTTTCAAATTCTGTTTCTGGTTTTATATCACAACCTGCTATACCTACTGTCACTGT
>NW_026865004.1:0-21124 GCF_026571515.1 Ruditapes philippinarum
AAAAACAAGATGGGCGGGCGGAGCAATTACAACTAATTTCATAGGTCACGTCGAGGCTAATGACCACTTAAATGCCAAAAGAATTACCTAATTTGAGGTACACATGGCCAAAGTATATAGAACGTTAAATATAAGTATGGAAACCCCATTTGAGACACACATGACCACAGTAAATGGAACATTATATATAAGTAAGTGTAGCCTAATAAAGTCAAACATGGCCAAAGTATAAAGAAAATTTTATATAAGTAAGTGAAACCTAATTGAGTCACACATGGCCACAATATATTAGACAAAATGTTTAAGTCAGGGAAATGTATTTGAGTCTAATTTATTAGGCTACCCTTACTTATATATAATGTTCCATATACTTTAGTTATGTGTGACTCAAAAAGATTTCTCTTACTTAAACATAATGTTCCATATATTTTGGCCTAGTGTGACTCAATTAGGTTTCCCTTACTTATATAGAATGTTCTTCATAATGTGGGTATGTGTGACTTTATTGCGCTATCCTTTACTTTATATTTAATGTTCCATATACTGTGGCCATGTGTGACTCAAATAGTTTCCCTTACTTAAATATTATGTTCCATTTATTGTGGTTATGTGTGACTCAAATGGGTTACCAACAAATACATTTTAAGTTGTATATGCTGTGGCCATATGTGACTTTAATAGGCTACCCTTACTTATATATGCTCCATATACTGTGGCCATGTGTGACTCAAATATGGTTCCCTTACTCAATAGTGCATGAAATATAAAATATTTTGAACCATTTTTTTTACAAAAATTATGAAATGAAGAAAAGATTAATTTATGAAATTAGGTAAAAGCTATTTGTTACAATATTAATAGAGAAAACTAGAAAATATAAGTTTAAATGTAACTGAACTTACAGTTTGTATAAATTCCTAATGAAATATTATTAAATCCACTAATCGGACTGGATCACTACTATAGCTCACACTAAAATGACTGTGAATTGAAGAGTAGCTGTGAAATTTCCAAACATTGATCCAATCAAATTCATTACTTAAATTAACTGACCAATGAAAAGAATTTCTTAAAGAACAAAGACATCTATATTTAGTAACGAAGCTTACACACGTTTACTCCTATGAAAAGAATGGTAGCTACCTAGGTTTACCCACTCTTTTTCTCTTCGACTGTTTTTGACCTTTACCCAGGTTTACCCACCTTTACTCCTTTACTGTAAGAGTGTGTATGACCATTACCCTTACACTTCACCCCTTACTATATATTACCCAACAAAACCTCCATTACCCCCCCCCCCCAACCTTTACTCTTACACTATTTCTGTCTTAACTGTATGACTATTTATGGCCTTTACCCTAACACTTCTCCCCTTACTATCTATTAACCAACTAAAGCTAAGCTTAACTCCTTTAGTCGAACATTATTTCTGACCTTTACCCTTACACTTCAGCCCTCACTACCTTTTACCTGACAAAACCTCCTTCACCCAACCTTTACTGTAAGACTATTTCTGACTACCTTTACACCTCACCCCTTACTATCTATTCCACAAGAAAACCCCCATTACCCTGAAACTGTACTCCTTTGCTCTAAGACTATTTCTGACCTTTACCCTTACACTTCACCCCTGAGTATATAATACCCAAAAAACCAAAATTCATCCAACCTTTACTCCTGTACTCTCACTATTTCTGACCTATACCGCTATGTCCAGGTTTTTCTATCAATGTAATGAACAGTTACAGTAAAGTTTCTACGCATATAGATATAGGGTACAGATATCAGTTACAACAGAAGCAGTTTAAAAGAAAAGGTAATGAAGTTAGTGCATGAAATATAAAATATTTGAACCATTTTTTTTACAATAAATTATGAAATGAAGAAAAGATAAATTTATGAAATTAGGTAAAAGCTATTTGTTACATATTAATAGAGAAAACTAGAAAAATATAAGTTTAAATGTAACTGAACTTACAGTTTTGTATAAATTCCTAATGAAATATTATTAAATCCACTAATCGACTGATCACTACTATAGCTCACACTAAAATGACTGTGAATTGAAGAGTAGCTGTGAAATTTTCAAACATTGATCCAATCAAATTCATTACTTAAATTAACTGACCAATGAAAAGAATTTCTTAAAGAACAAAGACATCTATATTTAGTAACGAAGCTTACACACGTTTACTCCTATGAAAAGAATGGTAGCTACCTAGGTTTACCCACTCTTTTTCTCTTCGACTGTTTTTGACCTTTACCCAGGTTTACCCACCTTTACTCCTTTACTGTAAGAGTGTGTATGACCATTACCCTTACACTTCACCCGTTACTCTCTATTACCCAGCAAAACCTGCATTATCTACCTTTACTCTATCACTCTGAAAGTGTTTTTGACCTTTACCCAGGTTTACCCACCTTTACTCCGTTACCTAGGTTTACCCACCTTTACTTTCTTTTTTCGACTGTTTTTGACCTTTACGCAGGTTTACCCACCTTTACTCCTTTACTGTAAGAGTGTGTATGACCATTACCCTTACACTTCACCCCTTACTATATATTACCCAACAAAACCTCCATTACCCCCCCCCCCCCCCCCCAACCTTTACTCTTACACTATTTCTGTCTTAACTGTATGACTATTTATATGATGTTTTATATTTTAAATTTCGTTTGCTGTGTCCATTTGTGACTCTTATAGGTTACCAAACAGATAAATTTTAAGTTTTATTTACGGTGGTCATGTGTGACTTTAACAGGCTACACTTACCCATATTTTAAGTTTTATATACTGTACCCATTATGACTGTAACAGTATAGTATAGTCATGAATTAACCAAATAAATACCCATAGGGTATTTAAAAGTCCAATTTATGAAAATAACGTTCTTAAGCCCCCGATAATATTTACAGGGAAGAAAATTGTTTTGGCAATTTAGTGGTCATTAGCCTCGACGTGACCTCTCCCATCTTGTTGCCCGAAAATATCCGAATGAACCCAACATAATGGTTGTATCACACAACAGTTTGTGTTCACTATTGAACATAATGACCTCTGCACCGAACAGTATATCATCTGAACTGAACATAATGATAGTACCAAAAAAACCACTGAACATAACGACCTTTGCACCGAACAACACATTGACTTGACTGAAGAAGATATAATCAGCACACAAGATAATGATAGTACCATTTAAGATAATGGTTGTACCATTTAACAGTTCTATTTCACGACTGAACAGAAGGAAAAAAGCACCCAACAGCATGTTATTGCAACTGAAAATAATAAAAGTATCACCCAATAATACACTGCCTCAACCAAACAAAATGATAGTACCACTCAACTGTTTATTTTCATGGTTGAACATGATGAGAAGAGCACAAAACAGCATATTATTATAACCGAACATAATAACTGTAACACCCTACAACATACTTTTTTAACTCAACATAATTGTGTTTCCACATGCCTGTTTGTTTTAAGAACTGAACATAACGACTTATGCACCCGATAATACATTGATTTGACTGAATAAAATACAGTCAGCACACAACATAACACTTCAATAACTGAACACATTATGATTTCCACCCAGCATTTTGTATCTCGGACTCAACAGAAACACATTTAACCAGGTATATCATTCATTCTTAACATAAGACAGTCCAGGCGTTCCATAAGTAATAGTTCAAAATTTAATTGTAGTAATTAATATGCTATATTAAATGTAAAATAATATTTCTATGGGAAAAATAATGCTTAACATTTGATAATAAACGGTATTTATTAGAATATATCTTTTTATTAATATAATGTTTTATATTTTACAGAACAGCATCATGTTCGATGTAATGTTGATATAGAAAGCGTTTTTTTTTTTCAATTCCGATTTTATATGTATAACAACGCCGCCGGCACCTGATTATTCCTATGCAATGAATAGATGTACTGAGCTGTCTGTTTACATAGGAAACTGTCAATGCTTCACAACAGAATGCCTCTGGAAAGAAAAGAATATTTGAGACAATAAACTAGATTTTATCCAAGGCTCCCAAGAAGCCCCCGGGGATTAGAAGTACCATAAAACATTATTCTTAAAATCGAAATCAAATAAAGGGGATATTGTGTTCTCTTGTAAATGTATTTTGGTTTGGTTTTTCGTCGCACCATTAGAGTATAAATCATATGGGACATTTCAGCTTTACGGGCGACGAATACATTAGATGCCCATCCTTGTATTATTATAGGCAAAAACGGGAACCTGAATAGAACCAAGGACGTCCAGTAACCTTGCTGGACTGTTTCAAAGTCCCTGGCGGCATTCGGGAGATCAAACCTACAGCGATGAGGGGAAAGTAGTCTGAAGTCAACTAAATATCACTGGATAGTAATCCTTCATTTTAAATACTGGAGACAATATTATCCATTTTTCCCCAAAGTTGCGCTGATCTCAAACTGTGTATCTTTAAAAAAAGGGGCTAAGGAATGTTACAACTTCTTTATTTCATTTAAGAGAGTGCTAGTTATTTTAACTTAGTTACAAAATGTTCACATAAATTCGTTTGGTGCTTGATACAAAATTAAATAGTATAAGGATTAGTTTTAACAAAACATATACGAGAAGACTAATTTTATCAGCATGTTAAAAAATCACCTTTCTAAAGCATTTATATATGATGGTTGTATATCATATATATCAGTTTGTAAAGTATTTAAATGTCACAGTCTATAGAAAATGCTTGAAATATAAAATTTAATATCATAATACTCTATAATAATGAAAATTTATGTTTCACAACACCATTAAAAATAGTGAATGTTAAGTGAAATACCACAAAATTGTGCTGTTTCAAGAGATAACTTATAGAGAAAAAACATATAACAGTGACTAAAAGGATCTGCAAACGCATTTCTAACATTAGATTTTGTTTCTCGGTGAAATCGGTAGAAATCGTTCGTTGTTAGACAAAAAAACGATTTTACTGCATTCACATTATATCCAACAGACCGAAAGACATAATTTCACCATAAAAATGTTTCTTGTTAAAACAGTTTTCAAATTTGACAGCCTCATAAATTGCAAAATGTATTTTACTTGTAATATACTCGTACGTATTTAGTAAAAAATATTTAAATAAAATAATTTTGAAAGGAAATACAGTAAAATAATCGTACTTGTTGAATCTATGTTGACATCTCCAAATTATCTCAGTCTATTCATACAACAAAAACTGATTGCAATTGATTTAACTTTCTTTAAAATAGAGAAAATAAGAATCCCTAAAGAAAGTCCAAAACCACAAATTTGAAAATGTTGCAGGCTCAGTTTAATTGAGCCTGTTCATGTACGGCACTGTCAAGTGCAAACTACCATCCGCGCCCTATAGCACGGCTTTAGCAGTATTCAATATTTAAACATGAGAATGGTGAAATTTAGAATTTGGAACATCATCTGATGTGTTCGTACGGCGGTTATTATAGAACCTTCAATGCGACACTTTCGTGTCATTCCACGAAAGGCGGCGTATCGTCCCAATGTTATATTAAGCATCTGCACTAAACGAGTAAAGAATGGGCGGAACTAAACAAAATGGAATTTTGAAAGGAGATCAGAGGTTATGTAACATATCACAGATCAGACGCCAAGAGACAAAGTTAAAACGCAGGCAACATATCCTAAGGGTAATTCAACATTATTCATGTAGGTATATCTGAACCACCCAACTAGAAAATGCCAAATAGTTGAAACTTAAATGTACCACAAACACAACAATGATGTCGTGCTGAACGATCTTTAAGGATCAGAAACATAACATTCTGTTTCATAGAACACTGACAGTAATGATAAAATTGATAAATCATCGCGTCATATTCAATCAAAATGTCTTATTCTTAGGGAAAACAAAGATAACAGAACAAATAAATTTAACATTGTAAAACTTGCAAATTAAGTGCACAACTTATTTGCGTTTCAAATGATATTCAATGGTAACTCAGCATCTTGAAAACAATAACATCGGAATAAAATTTAACGATGAATTCTTGCAAATTCATTATACATGTTATTAATATCTTTTACTCAAATAATTTTTTTATCTTGAAATTAACTCGATTTAAACGATTTTTACGTGTGTTGTGTGCTTACAGGAGAAAAAGACGAAACGACGTTTAAATGCATGCAAATTTAAATTTTTTGTAAAGCTAATCAAAAGTAAATTGTTGTATCATTTATCTGCCTTGTTGAAGATAATTGTAATTGAAATGGCTTCTCATTGGAAACCAGAGAGCAATACATTAACATTGTAGAACTTTGATACATTTGTTATACTTTGATAACACACAAAACTCCACAGGAACAAGTCAGTGAGCAACGTAATGATTCGTTTTCATCTTGTAGATCACGTACTATATCAATAATTATAAAAAAAAAATATTCCACTTCTGGTAATGTAACAATTTGTGTCATTTATTCCCGTTACTCTTTTGATAAGATATCATCAGTTGTATGTCATTTTTGATTTGTCGTAATATATATGCGTCAAAAATTGATGAAAAGAAGACGATGTAATATCACATATATTTTATCTAACATGCTAGTTAAAGCCCCAGTCACATTAGAGTATACGACCAGTGAAGACCAGTTCACGATCACCAGTGAACTCTGGTCGTGGACAATCTTTAAAACGTCTTACGACGGTCATCGATGATCTTTGACAGTCGCAGGTTATCTTATTTAGGTCCCACGACCAATTTCAGTCTTAGAGAGGTTTTTGAGCTTGCACAAAAACTTCCTTGCGATCAAACAGGTCGCTGGTGATCTTATAAGGTCTTAAGACACGATGGTCGTTCGGAAGTGCGACAATCTTACGACAGTCTTTACAAATTGCCACTAGTCACTGATAATCTTAAGTAATCTTTAGTAATCGTGTGATGGTCGTACGTTGTAGGTGATCGCATGTTATGTCACGGGTAGTCGTAAGTAATCCCAGGCAATCTTGAGACCATCGTACGTTTACTTATGACCTGTCGTGCGATTGTCAATGATGACTTGACTTACGATACTCGCAAAAGTAAATTTATCTGTGCAAAAATGGTTTCGGTCGCAGACAATCGCTGATGATCGTCAGTTTTACAAGTCGCCGGTGGTCGCAAGTAATCGTAAGCTCTAGTGTGGCTGGGGTTTAAGGTATATTTTAATTCAATGTAACATTTATGATATATATTAGACACTGACGAAAAGTCATACTAGATTCGAATATGTCATCCATGTCAAAATCATTCACATATACAGTTTAAATATAGATTGGGAAATCCAAATGTAACAATGAACTATATTTTGCGGGGGTATACAATTCAATTATTTATCTAACGGCGACAATTTGGTACGTCAAAATATTACACAACAATCAAGCAATCAAGTTTTTCCAAATTAACCAAAAAATAGCACTGTCGTGTTACTTACACACAGCTAATATATAGGGAAAGGAAAAACACATTTTTAGAAACAATAATTGTAATGGCAACCATTTGTTTTGTTAATTACATGTACATCACTGTTGACAAAAAGGGATAATCACCTAATTTATCCCAAGTTTTATTTTTGTGCAATAAACCTTGTATTGTATACGTACATTGCACCCTCAATGTATAAACTTAGTAACTTATCATCATCTAATATCTAAATAAGAGTATTGAATAATGCTGTTACCGCTGCTAAAAACATAAATCATAAATATCTCATCTTTTGATGTACACCAATAATTGACCAGATCAAAAATGTGCAAAAAAGTGTTGATATCTTTGATGTACTAAATAATGTATAATTTATGTACATGGTTTAAAAAAGCATTCATATTAATTTAAGATTTCATCCCAAATTATTATATGCCTAGGTCGAAACCGGAAAATATAATTATATTATTTCAAAATTGTACTTCATCCCGGATTAGGGGCGTCCGTGGCCGAGTGGTTAAGATCGTTGACTTCATACCACTTGCCCCTCACCGCTGTGGGTTCGAATCCTGAGAGGGACTTTGGATTATTCCATGTGATAAGCTATCCAGCTAGCTTGCGGAACGTCGGTTGTTCTACTCAGGTACCCGTTCGTACGAAAGGGTACCTGAGATCTTCCTCCACCAGTAAAGCTGGAACTCGCCAAATGATTTATACTGTGTCGGTGTGACGTAAAACCCAATCAAACAAAATCAAACAAATCATCCAGAATTTATCTGATTGCGTGGGCTTTCATGTTGCAAATGTAATTCGGAATTAACTTTCTTCTCTGGTTAAAAAGGAACGCTTGGCATTTTGACAAATTGAATGATATAATTTCGATGAACTGATATTAAAGGTATTTCCCATGAGATAAGATGTATTCATTCCAATGAAATTTTCTTATGAAGGAGAAAATTAAGTATGCAAATCAAAACCTTTATAAAAAAATTTCACTACCGATATAATAAAAAAACAACAACAGAACAAAGATCATGGTATAAAGCTGTACGATCGTAAATGTGTAGTTTGAAAACTCGCATTCTTTTTAAGTATTATGTATTAAATAGGCTCATGTTTTCGATGCAGTTTGTTCTATGTTGACATTTTAACAAACCCTTTCGTTGATTGAAGTTCGCTTTTGTGAAATATGTTTATAAATATTAAAAACCTGGTTATTTTTTCAATATTCAATGCAGCACTGTACAGTTTTGCACAGAGCGGTGTAGAAGAACGATGAATCTAATTTCTGTAAGGTTTAAATCTTTTTTTTTTTTTAGAAATTGTCTTTACGAATTGACGGTAGCGGTAACTGCAAGCTATCAACAAAGCAGAATTCAATATATAAACGTAAAAAGGGGGGGACATTATCGTGAATTAAGAAACATCCACACATGTATTCATACGGCGGGTATCATGGGCCCTTCAGTGTGACACAATCGTGTCATATTACAAAGAAGACGTGAAAATACAAATTTATAAATTAGGCACGATATCTTAATGGTGATTATACAAAGTCGGAAAAATGGAACCACCAAGTTGAAAAAAGTCATTTCAACAAATAGAAGAAAATGAAAAATAACACAACCATGTGCACACAACAAAAATCGTGTGCTGAACGATCTTCAAGGATGTCTTAAAATTCAAATAGCGTTAGTACATGTACTTATTTGAGTTTGAATATTTGGCAGGTTTCTAAAAAAAATTAGGGAAAAGGGTTGATACTTAACAAAAATAACAAAATAGTGAAAGCAAGAACAATGTCGCACCAAAAATTTAAGCACGTATTAAAGAAACAATACAAATACATCTTGGGAACATTCAAGGGCGCCACCTCGGAAATTGTAAACAGCGTAAGCAGTACTAGGTATATAAACCTGTTAACGGTGCACGAAACCTTGCTCTTAGTCCAAACAGGTTCTACTAAACGAGACAATGTAAATAAAATGAAAACAAACGAAATTTTAACAGTTATTAAGGGTTCAAAAGATGAACTACATAAAACACATGAAAATAAATAAAAAATTCAATGACATGTCTTACAGAAAGATCAAGCAGCAAGAATTTCTCCTACCAGGGCCCGATAAAGAAAGGAAAAAAGGCGAAATTGTGTTATGACAATTCAGTACAAACGGGTCTATAAGAGCGTTAAAATCGTTTTCGGTTCTCATTTTGTGCGCATAACCGATTTCGATCGTAACTGTATGACATTTCATGAAATATCAACAGCTTTGTATGATGTGTTTTGTATTGCATGGTATAAACCTTCAAACGTGGTATTTCTGTAGAATATAGTATATGGAACAATATCTCGTATATAATTATTTTCCAGTGTTTTTCGAGCAATATATAACATATGAATAATTCCCCAAGATCCATAAGCGAAAATATTTATGATACGTTTAGCACATATCTTTAGTCATACATAACAAAAGTAGAAAGGTTTTATCCAAAGCTTTTTACACGTTAGGAATGAATCAGACTTTTCGGAAAGGTTATGTGTCAAAAACATAAAGCCCGATGTATTGCTTTCTTTCTTGAAATGTTAGACTAGTACATTATTCTGCTTGTTCGTGTTTTGTCTTTACAATTTGTCTGTGACGTTAAAGGGTATCTTATGAAAAGTCTTTATGAAATTTAATAACAGTAAATGTCTAGGTTTCACAGTCGATACTAGAAAAAAGTATTTTAACATAGAATCTATGTTAGATTCTAGAAAACAATTGCATTTAATCTCTGTTATTTAACACAAATGAATATTGTTCATACATATTCTTCTATTTAAAGAAGAGTTTTCTATATTTAACAATAATTTCGTATATGTGCAATTCATTTGTAAGGCACTTTACTTTTATACTGATTTCATACAAACAATTTTGAAGGAAAAAATGCAAACAACAATTGTTGCAGCATGTATATAGCTTTAAACAAGTAAAATAAAAAGACAAGCGTAACAAGGATACATATTTATACATTTACCTTAGAGAAAAATAAATTAATGTTAAATAAGCATAAGTTTGAAAACGTAGAGCACTTGTCTGTAATTATGCATCTTACATCTTTAATAACAAAAGAAAGTAAAGTATGACTTTGGCAAAGCACCCTTATAAGAACAAAGCAAAACACAATGGAAGAGCTAGCAAAATAAACACATTCATATTCAGAAGAAGCAAAGGTACACAGCCTAGAACGAAATTTATACCAAAGAGGGATTCAATACATTGGTAAAAAATAATGAAATGTCCTGTTAAGTTGAAACAAAATCACGATCAATGCCATTCACAAATAAAATCTTCGAAAACTCTATTTACGTAACTTACTTATTAAACCCGTTTATTCAGATCATCATGTGACAAAGTTTAACGTATTTAAATTCGATAATTTGAATATTGTTCTAAATTGAATTGGTCTATAATAGTTGAAGTTATGTGTTCAATCACTTTTAAGGTTGATATTACGTTGTATCAGAGACAACAACAAAATATGAAAAACAAGATCAACAAGGAATGGCGGCGTTGAATGAAAACGAGTAATTATGCCTGAGCCCGATAAAAGGGTGTTTTTGACTTTATGTTTAATATAGATACAATGTGAGTATTTATGTTCTTACAATAACATTATGCCCCTCAATGTGTACAAGAATTACTGTACTGGTAAAGAAACATGCTTTAGAAATGGCCATAATTTTTCAAATTTTAAATGCTATTTTTAAATTTCTTACAATATCCTAACCAAATCTGACATCTGCACCACTTTTACCAATAGTGTCTTGCAGAGTTTGCTCTCTAATCATTTAGGAGTTAATTTAAGAACGAAGCTCACTTTAGTATAAGAACAAAGATACAATGAAAATGTCATGGCATCATGCCAAGAACATGTTTATCACTTCAGTATAATGCTTAGTATGATCTACATTCAGTTGTCTTCCATACCGGACAATACTGACATCATTGACATCGTCTTATTGACTTTTGAGCTAGCATAGTAAGTCATTTTTGTAAACAGTATGTCCGTTTGCTTATAAACCTAGTAGAAATTTAGCTATTTCTCTCTTAAGACGTATAAACTAAGACGATGACACCTTGTGTACAAATTTAATCTACTGAAATGAAGAAACAACTTAAAGTAATAAAACGGTAGTGTTCGACGCGGTATGGCCATTAATATTAAACCCAAACAAACAAACGAAAATTGCAATAATCTTTATTTTGGAAACTCATGACATTTTATGTTCTAGTCATATCGATGTACACTGATCTGTGGAAAAGATTTTGCCGATCAGTTTTAGGTAAAAGGTAAAGAAATTTATCAATGGTACTTAAGCGTCACATATTATTATTAGCGTAATCCAGATGTAAGTTTCAATATATGGCGAACATTTCTTTACACGTAAGAAAATCAACTTGACGCCTTTATAATGACTAAAGTATGATTTAGTTCTTATTTATGTTTATTGTACGTGTACGAGTACACAATTATTGATATCACTTGCTATCGTTTATTGATCGCTTCCTACAATATATATATATATCATGCAATGTCAATGCACTTTTTCAATGCAATGCGTAGTGACAGTTATAGTTCCATTTTTGAGTTATCTGCCCATGTGCACATATTCATTGTATATAGCTTATGTTCAATAAGTATTGTTTGTGTAAAAAAGGAGTATAAGTATTGTTAATCTAATATGTGGAAGTCTTTTAAAGAAAAGGATACAATTTTGGTCTCATGAATAATTTTACAAAAAACAACCCTTCAATTGAATAATGTATTATAATATTATTACATACATCATTATGTAGCTTTACTCTTCTAAATAAGCATTTTTAGTCTATCATAAGAAAAAGATCAACGAATGCAACATCGCTATAGACATATATCTAGGTCCTCTTTGGAAATTTGCATTTTCGTACGTAAGAGCACGTTCGTCTTGCATGTATTACTACAGCTTTCGGGGACAGAAAATGACAGTTAAATAAGAAATGACAACAGAGTACTTAAAATAAATCGTTGATTGATATGTATTTTTATTCATTGTATGTTACTGGCTTCACATTTTTGACAATAAAATGCATACTACATAGGATAAAATTAGTTGATGGCTAGAAAAATGGAAAGTGTGTAAAAGTTTGTATAATCATGTAGCAAGTGTATATAAACAAAAACGATTTACACATCAAGTATTTTATATGGTCATTTATATGAAATTATTATCCGTAGCAATAAATATATTATCAAAAGAAGACACATTTAATTTAAAGGCACATTATGCCTCAGATATGATTAAAGATCAACGTTAAAATAATAAGTTTTAGAGGAAGTTTGATGCTCCTTACCTGAGGAAAATAGTGCTAAATGTAAAAGTTATATGTAATAACAGTAGCAAAATATAAACAAAATAGAATATTGACTTCCATACATAATACTTATTCACTATAACTGTTTTTAATGCCAACGAGCAACATATAAAAAAATGATCAAGGTGATAGGCCAATGTGTAATTTTTAGAATATTAAAAAATATACAAAAAATAAAACTCTTTTAAGAAATAAATGAAAAGCATTTATGAGGCATAATGGCATTTAATCAAAAGCACATGTAAAGCACAGAAGACTTCAAAGATTCATAATATTTTTGATAATAATTGTCATTTATTATTCAAAATATGCATTTTAAATGCATAAAGCAACTTTGGTAGTTTAGAAAAAGAACATTTGTCGAAATGAGACGAAGAGTTACTATTTCTCATAAATGCAAAAGTAATTTTATCATATCTCTATCTGACTTACACTAGATACAATGCTTTCAAAGGGTGAGTCAATATATAATGCAATATGGTAAAAAAATAACAAATGTGCAAATATTTTACAATTTGCAGTTTTAACCCTTCGGAAATGTTTCATCCCGTAATATACACAGTTTCAGACGTTTAATCAAATTTCAGCATATTCCTCCGAAAGTATACATTTCAATAACGGTCAAAAAAAGTCCGTTTCTACTCTTGAAACGATGTGGGAATGTTTGTTTGTTGTGTGTGTCTTTGTTGTTGTTGTTTTTATTTATTTTATTTTTTTTAGTTTTTGTCAGGGCAGGGTGCCAAGTCTTGATAATGCATTGGATATTTAAGGACAGTCACTCGTTTTTCTCGAAAGAGTCAATTACAGTAGCTCCATTTTGTGCAGGAGCATTTTATACAAAAAAAATCAGGCCTTTTATACCTGTCGGAGGACATACTTTATTGAATTGTTTGGATGTGACAGAACGTCCTCTGGAAACAGGCACATGGCCAACAGTTACAAATATCGTGCATCACGTCTTAACACTTGTCTTTCGCTTGGCAATGTATTGTCGACGAATGGTGTTTGTAGTTTTTGATATTGAACACACCCTATTTCGCCAGGTTCCAATAAAATGAAGTAGGAATTTCAAAATAGAAAACTCATTAATGTTTTTCGAAATGTTAGAAAATAAGAAAAAATTGCTTACATAATTATGGTCATAGGATTAACTTTCCCATGTATCTTCGTAAACACAAATGATATACCATATTCCAACTCAAAAATTTTTAACCTTAGATATATAAATATATCTCATTTGTAATAGCTATTTTATAAACGATGAGCAACATGTCCACAGTTCGTTGAATCTAAATATCGGTACCATAAAATTTGTGCTGAAATAAAAGCAAATGTTATGTTACAGAAAATTAAGTATTTTTGAAATGCTTAGTTACGTAACTGTTTTATATATGAAACAAAACATTTTATAATTGACACGTCACTTACAAAGAATTTATGATAAAAGCTTTGTCATAGGAACTCGTATGTCAAGTACAGGCAGTATAAGTTTTTATCGAGAGAGAGAATATGCATTAAGATGTCATCATTTCCTTCCAATCCCATGTTTATCACTTTAGAGTAGTTTCCTCTAGCTCTAATTGTTTTCTGGAAGGCTTTGTGAATTTCTGGAATGATTTAAGGGTTGTTACTCGATGTAAGCTACAAAAATGAAAACATATAAGAAATGTGTTCTTTGTTTACATTCACTTTCTTTATTTTCTTTAATGACAACTTGTCAAGTTATCTTTCCTTGAATTCATGACACACATAAATTTAACATTAGCTTATCTGTTTAACTTGATATAAGAAAAATCTTTTTAGCTAATTTATGTTAAATGTTAAATTCCAATCATTAGATCTTTTCAGAGTGTCAATAATTCCTCATCTTTAGAATTCGTTTAGGAAATATTATAACTCTCGCGTCAGATGAGCTTCAAAAATGTAGTGTTTCTTAGGTATACATCAAAGCAATTCAAACTTGTTGATAATATTTGCATTTTGAATAAATGATTTGATCATACAGGAATCATGCAATTCTTTAATTAACATATCTCATAACAAACAATTTTGATTGCCTCTTAAATGGCCGCCGCCACGAGAAAAGGGGCACTCGGGCAATTTTTGACGATTTTTATTTTTTATTATAATCTTGTAGAAATTTTATTTGTCTGTGTTAATCTTTTTATTTTATGTCGATATTCGAATTTTTAAGTAAGATACAGCGCTTTAACTAAACACACCTTAACTAAATATTTGCGACATCATCATCAAATTTGCGTGACGTCAAACGTAATTCCAACGAGTCTTAGTAATAAATAGTGACAACGGGCTACAGTTAAAGAGAAAAATGTGTGTTTTAAACAAACACTATTTTATTGTTTGTTATAATGCACGCTGAAACAAAACAATCAACTGTTCCTTTTTCAGTTCAGATTAACTTAATTCTAATATCACAACGTTCATTCCTCAGCAAGTCGAGGACAAGTCTCATCTTGGTACGCATGACGCACGTATTTCCTAACGTGCCGGTAAAGGTATTCTCGTCGTTGACGACTTAAACCAGCTGGCTGGATAGAATCGGGAAATGATCCTTCTGGCAGAACAATGTTTCTCCTCATCAATGGAACGCGGATTTCGTCTCTATTTGACCTTTCTTTGACAAATATCGCAGTTTTGTCTCCGGCTGTAAATCTGAAGCTGTGGTACTATTGAATTCCTTTCAGCTGCAGAAAATATCTCGTCAGATACGATTTCCAGTCATACCTATTATAAAAAATAAACGACTAAAATGATTTATTAGGAAATAAAATATGTAGCGCGACTCAGCACTACAATAATCATTTAGCTTAATACGTCCAGCCTGATCATTAAGCCTACTCAAATTGAAGATTATATGCGACATTGTTAAAAGTAAAACCAAATAAGAAATTCAACGTTCAAATATCAGTATTTAATGCAAAACTGTGCTCTATTTTATCTTTTCAATATTTTACCAAATTTCTATTACTTTAAACGCATACTTTAATATCGTGAATAGCAGGAATCATCATTACGTCAGTAAATCTTATCGATGTATTATATGGCCTTAATTAAAGTGCGTAACTTACAAATACACCGATTCTCATATTAGGAGACAGATTTAAGAATAGAGTTAATAAAAGTTTTGTCAATATAAAAAGGACAATTTAACAAGTCCATGATTGATCGCCATTTGCATTTCGGTACAGGACAGCGAAATTGTTTTTCGCCGATTTCTCCACGATGTCCGCAAACTGGCTCAAACTCTCACAATCCGATCTTTTAAATAACTTCTTAATCCGCCCGAACCCTCCATCAACAAGACATCTAAAATAAATGTACAGTATATAATTTTATATTTTCTCCGTATAATAAAATAAGTAAAATAGGAGTTATTCTCTACTTTTATATTCATTTCTCCGTATAATGGCAATACATATGTAGTTGTGTAGTGAACATTGTGAAAATTCGTTTTTACTTTTTTTATAAAATGCACCAAGTTAGCCAGTTTCAAGCAAAAATCAATTTCTTGCTTGAAAATTCATGTATGTGGCATAGGATCGTACACTTCATTACATATGCAAATACTTTACTTTTGATATAATCATTATCATCTTCAATACGAAAAATAATAGTTTCAAGTTTGTATCTCAATACTTGAGAAAATGTATTTTAACTAAATTTCGACTCTGTTTTTCATGTGTATCAATTAAAGTATTCATACTTGTCCTTTATTCGAAGTTCATATTTTGATAAAACTAATCCTTTATGAGCGTGAATAAATGTTTTTAATAAGATATCATCTCATGAATTTTTCTGCAATGGAATGAAGGGACGCTTTACCATTAATTTAATTAAGTAAAAAACATGAAACTTACTTTGTATGTCCAGGGATAGCCATAAGTAATGTTATATTTTCATGCAATCCCATATTTATTCTCCAACTCAGGTATGCCAGCGTGAATCTATTTTTGTTTTGAGCTGTAAATAGAAATATAAAAAAGCTTTTTTTTAAGATCAGGTTTTATTAATACATACAGATAAATACAGAATCCCTAAAGAAAGCCCAACACGGCAAAATTGAAAATGTTGCAGGCTCGGTTTGATTGAGCCTGTTCATGGACGGTACTGGAAAGTGCAAGTTACCGTCCACGCCCCCTAGCACCGGCTTAAGCAGAATTCAACATCCAAACGTGAAATAGTAAAAATTTTGAATTTAGAAACATCCGCAGAGGTGTTCATACGGCGGTTATCATGGAACCTTCAATGTGACACTTCTGTGCCATTCCATGAAAAGCGGCGTATGGTCCCCAAGTAATAAAAAGCGTGTGCCCTAAACGAGAAAACAATGGGCAGAACGAAATAAAATGGAATTTTGAAAGGGGATCAGAGGTTATGAAGCCTGCGTATCACAGATAAGACGTCAAAAGACAAATTTAAAAAGCAGGCAACATATCCTAAGGGTGATTCAACATTATTCAAGTAGGAATATTGGAACCACCCAAGTAGAAAATGCCGAAAAGTTGAAACTAAAAATACCACAAGCACAACAACAATGTCGTGCTGAACGATCTTCAAGGATCGAAAATATAACATCATTGATTAAATGTACGGGAAGACTTTTTACAGCCGCCACACGGCACAAATAACACGGATGTGATCATAAAATAGATAAATACAGAATCCCTAAAGAAAGCCCAACACGGCAAAATTGAAAATGTTGCAGGCTCGGTTTGATTGAGCCTGTTCATGGACGGTACTGGAAAGTGCAAGTTACCGTCCACGCCCCCTAGCACCGGCTTAAGCAGAATTCAACATCATGGTTTAAATTTCAATGAAAAAAAAATGAAATTCGTACATGAAAAAATATGGATTAAACTAATCCTGGATTAGATGAATGTGCTATCAAACATAACGATTTTATTTATCAAATTTAATTTTATCAGCATTTATTTCCTTCTTTATTCTCTTTCATCACTTCATCTATCATTCATACTGTAGCAATTTGATAGTTCATTTGTGGTATTTGATTATATTTTATCATGACATAAGCTACAAATAAAGTATACATACAATAGATTAGTGATTTATTTTAAAAAGTAAGATTCATAATAAGAAGCGATCGAATGTAACTATTATAGCAACGTACTTTGTTTAAATCTGCGGATACTGGAGTTACTGGTCTGTCATGTCGTCTGTGAGTTGACATTTCTTCTCTTGCCTGGACAACTGCTGTCTGATATACTTCTCGTTCAGCCTTTGCATCCTGTAAATATAGTGCATAAACATTAATCAAATTTTGTGACGTATGTTTTATATTTTTTTCTTTCAACATCAAGAAACATCAATTATAAAAGCAACGGATGTTGTCATTCATTATGAAGTTCATCGTTTAGCAACTTAAAAAAATAAATCAATTAATTTACCTGCACGTGTTCACGGAGATGATTTGCTGCATCTAATTTTGCGTCCTCTGTCACAGCATCTACAACCTTGTGGCGTAAAAGTTCACACTTATGACAAACATCATCTTTTGGAGTCATTATTCTTATGTGCGGCACAACATTACTCCATACGTTCTTAAACGATGACAATCCAATCTTTCTAACCTGAGACTCTATACAGGCTTGAGAATATAATGTGTGCAGACTACATTTTGTGACATTAGATGGCAGCAATATAGGAGCTTCTCCGTCATGTCCTCTCGGAGCTGCAGGCATGGGTAAACCATGTATGTCGGCATACCATATCAACCAGTCAACACAAAACCTGATCTCATTGTATCCAAGAGCATGATGCGGTCTTCGTCCGGTGTTGCCATGGGTACGTGGTACTGCCCCATTCATACTAAAATGGTCAACGATGTTCCTCAACGATTTCTTTCCTATATCGTTTATATATAAAAACACGTCCTTGCACACCTTTTTCCCTGAAACACGTACCTAAATCTTGTCCTTTTTCTATGTTTACCTTTCAAAGTTTCATCAGCACTTACTTGTTGAAGGCTTCCCATAATGAACATTTCCTTCTCACCCCTGTCCATTTCTCTAAGTGACAATATATGGTTATTAATTGTGTCTTCTTCAAAGCTACCCATGCAGTTAGATTTGCATTTACACAGTTTTAAATTCTCACAGTTAGTCTTAGATGTATCGTTATCATTGGTGTTATTGTCGTCAAGCTCTGACCCTGATTGTTCAGAGTGTGTGTTGCTCATATAGTCATGGACTCTTGACGAAATACTATTTTCTACATTTTCTAACGCATTTTCTAAATCTTCTTCTTCTTCTTCTTCACTGTCCCACTCCTGACTAAGATTTTCGATCGCCTCATGATCATCGCTTTGTGACATAATTTCTGAAGCAACGCCAAATTCCTGAAACAACCCATCCAGCTCCTGAAAATAAAAAAAAAATATAAGCAATAAAAAAAAATACTTCCCGGCCGAGGATTGAACCCTGACCGCGAGCATGCTACGCAAGGAGCTTAACCCCACGGCCACCACATCAACATTCAAAACATGGTGTAAATTTTCTAGTGTATCTTGAACTCACCCAAAAAAATCGATAACAAGGGAGACTACCTAGTTGCTTAGCAGTATGACAACAAACAACTGTCAATAACATAATTTTCAAAGATCGATCAATAAAGGCTTCTAGGAGCATAAAAAAATAACTGAAGTTTATATCCGTACAAATCAATTGATTTGTTTGTTTTAAATACATTGATTTTTTGTTTTAAATACAATCTTTTATGATGTTAAAAAAAATTTCTCTGCGCACGGCAGACGAGTAGTTTAAAAGCAAGTTTTCTTCATAATATCAATTTATTTCTAACAATAACTGCATGTAATATATATTTCCTCAAATTCATCCATTTCTGATGGAAATATACCCTCTAGGTATAAAAATCACGACTTAAATCACCATTTAGCAACCTGTTGTAATGTTTACGGAAATAACGAAGCGGTCGTACTATTCCCGGACTTTTTCACGGTGCGTCAAAATTGCCCGAGTGCCCCTTTTCTCATGGCGGCGGTCAAATGTATTTTTATGACTTCCATTTCTTTTTATCTATGAATTATGATCATACATTTTAATACTAGATTTTGGATACTAGCAAAATTTGAGACTGTTTTTCAAATTTATTAATCGGATGCAATATGCTTTACATTTCGGGAATTTCCAAGTAAATGATGCAAATTAATGCAACGTCAGAGGTATAAAGACCTTAGGTGCCCTTCCTTGTATTATTCAAGGCACGAACGGGAACCTGAATAGAACCGCCGACGTCCAGTAACATTGCCGGATAGTTTCCTCACATGAATGAATTCAAAGTTCCTGTCGGGATTCGGGGGGATCAAACATACAGCGATGAGAGGCAAGTGGTCTGAAGTAAACTAAATATTACTGGATAGAAACCCTTCATTTCAATTTCTAGTACTGTACAATGTAAGCACAATAATACATTTTTCCAAAGTTGCGCTGATTTCAAAGTTTGTATGTTAAACTATAAGGGGGATGGAATATCACAATTTATTTCTTTATTTCATATAAGAGAGTGCTTGTGTACAATACGTACACATAAATGCGTTTAGTGATTGTCACAAAAAAATAGTATTTAACAAAACATCTATGAGAAGACTACTTTCATCAGCATGTTAAAAATAAAATTCCATGGTATCACCTTTCTAAAGCATTTAAATATGATGGTTGTATATCACATATATCAGTTTGTGGATGTATGCAAAGTATTTTAATGCCTCAGTCTATATAAAATGCTTGAAATATAAGATTAAATATCTTAATACTATAATGAAAATTGATGTTCAATAACAAGATTAAAAATCGTAAATATTAAGTGAAATACCGCAAAATTGTGCTGTTTCAAGAGATATATTATGGGGTAAACATATAGGAGTGATTAAAAGGATCTGTAGACGCATTTCTAACATAACATTTTATTTCTCTGTGAAAGCGGTTGTTAGACAGAAAACGATTTACTGCATTTACATTTTATCCAACAGACCGAAAGGCTGTCACATTTTCAAATCAAATTAATATCCAGTGGTAAATTAAAGTCACATGATGTATATATAAAATACATTAAGACACACAGAGATTCATTCTTATGTCTTTGTTCAATAATTTCACCATACTAAAATGCTATTAAATAAAACAGTTTTCAAATTTTACTGCCTCATAACTTGCAAGATATATCTTACTTGTAATATCATCGTACGTTTTTAGTAAAACAATATTGAAATAAA
>NW_026865005.1:0-55447 GCF_026571515.1 Ruditapes philippinarum
ATGTTAACACTCTAGTGGTCAACACTTTTGCCTCAATCATCAAACAAACTTGGTCAGGATGCTTGTCTGGGTGATAGCTCGGATGAGTTGGAATATTGGTCATCTCGGATGAAGAACAAGGTCACAGGAGCTAAAAATATAAAAACCTTGTAAACACTCTAGTGGTCACATTTTTGACTCACATGTCATAAAACTTGGTCAGAACGCTTGTCTAGGTAATTGTTCGGATGAGTTCAATGGGTCAGGTGAGCGATCTAGGGCCATCATGGCCCTCTTGTTTTTATTTTGTACAGAACTAATGACCTTTAATGTAAGAGACTACATCAGAGGAGATTATTTTATAACATGTCATTATAATATAATTATTCATTTTTATTTTCTAAAGCAACAAGAATCATTTTTCTATACATGTATATTATAAATAATCATGTTTAATGAAAAACAGTTTTATAACTATGTAATATTTCTCAATTATAACTAAATATTCAAAAATTCATATTTCATCACATTTTCGATATGAAAAAAAAACTATATTCTTTACGTATTTAAAAAGAAATGTTATTTATGTAATAGCACATGCCATAATCAATGTTAACAGTGTAAATTAAATTTATACGATTAAATGAGATAAAACAGCAAATAATTAAATTTTAAAAAAAACTAAAAATAAATGACAATTTCTTTGGAAATTTGGGTGTTAATTTGGGGAAAGAAAATAGAATGAAAACTTTCAAAAGTATTTAAACCAAATCAAAAAATTTTCCCCAAAACCAATTATTTTTAAATAAAATTTGATATGAAGAAAAACTTGCTGATGAATTACTTGAGAGAAGAATGATAGTGAATTAAGCAATATCCACAGTGTTTAAGAAGTCATTTGAGCAATGTTAAAACTGAGCGAGCTTGAATGACAGTTTGATAAATTGTTTCTTTGGTTTCCGTGGGAAAATGCAGAAAATCTGGCACCATTTTTTGTGCAAGGATGATGTTTGATGTTTCCCAACGCTTTTATCAGCTGCCTAAATTGTTATTGGCTGCCTTTTGATTGATCCATTGTTCTTCAATTATGATATAAACTACGAATTGTTGTTATACAAATTATCATATTAATGCATGCCAAATTCAAGAATAAAAAATATTGATTCATGAAAAAAACATTTTTTTAGTCTTTAACGAAGAACATATAACCCTTTATAACACCGCCGCAGAATAGGAAAAAAATGAAAAACACGAAGAAAAATCGAAATCTTTACAGAACAAAATTTTAAGATGTTAAAAGCTCGATTAGACTGAGCATGGTTTTAGTATTGTTACTGCAAAATAAACGTCCACGCCCACAAGCACTGGCTTACGAAATCGTCTCCGAAATGACAAATATCTTGCAATTTTGAAACTACACTTTAGTATTTCATATTCCATGGAACTGAATTATTATCTATTGTGGCAACAATTCAATATATTGGATTTCAATCCATTTAATAAAATTCAGCAACTGATCAATTATTAAAAGAACATTTTCATTTTATTTCTGCTTTACAAAATTGTTAAAACAACAGAACAAAACGTCGCTTAAAACTACGAACATATGAAATCTAAAATTTAAATGTTTTATCGCTTTATATTTAAATCGCTGACAGAACTATTTTGACCAGTTTATTTTCTTTCTTTTTAAATATAAAATAAATTTAAGCAAAAGTTTGATGTGAATCTGAATTCAAATTTGTTTGTTCTAAAATGAAGTATGCACCGTGAGTTTTAAAATTTCAAAGAGGACACATAATTTTAATCGGCATGCTGTTAACGTTGTTGTTTTTAAAACAAATATGCACTTTTGAACTATCTAACAAACTATTACCAAAATCAAACCTTGAAGATAAGGGGAATTATACAATTAAATTATTACAGTTGGAATTGAAATGTAAAAGTTTATCTTAAATTTTATTTCTTATCAGGTTATTTCGCTGATAAAATCATGTCAAATTGATGTTGATAGAAAATAATGTAAACACAGTAACAATTTCTATCGATCATAAATGGAACGACTTGACGACATCTATTTGACAAACGCAAATTGTAACTCAATCCTTAATGCTGTTATAGTATGCTAGTATAGAAAGAAAAATGACATGTCCCTTGAATTATAATTGTTGAATGATTGATAATAATTAATCTGAATTCATTCTAAGAAAAATCACTATTAGCAACAATTTTTATTTCGAAAATCATGAATGGAAATTAGAATTTTTGAAATTAACTCTGAGTTCAGAATCACCATAAAACGGTTTGTTCTTAGATATTTCTTGTAATTATATTTATATATTATATTTTTAATTACAACCAAATCAAGTGATACAATGTACATCAAAAAAAAAACCTTCATAAAATAGAAAAATACAGAACCCCTAAAGAAAGCCCAACACGGCAAAATTGAAAATGTTGCAGGCTCGGTTTGATTGAGATTGTTCATGAGCGGTGCTGTCAAGTGCAAACTACCGTCCACGCCCCCTAGCACCGGCTAAAGCAGAATTCAACATTGAACATGAACTGGTAAAATTTAGAATTTTGAAACATCCGCAGATGTGTTCACATGGCGGTTATCATGTTCAATGTGACACGTTAGTGCCGTTCCATGAAAAGCGGCATATGGTCCCCGAGTAAAAAAATGCGTGTGCCCTAAACGAGAAAACAATGGGCGGAACTAAATAAAATGGAATTGTGAAAGGGGATCTGAGGTTATGAAGCCTGCATATCACAGGTTATATGTCAAAAGACAAATTTAAAAAGCAGGCCACATATCCTAAGGGTCATTCAACAGTATTCAAGTAAGGAATACTGGAACCATCAAACTAGAAAATGCCGAAAATATAAAACTACAATTACCACAAGCACAACAATAATGTCGTGCTGAACAATCTTCAAGGATCGAAAATATAACATCATTGATTAAATGTACGGGGAGACTTTTTACAGCCGTCACACGGCACAAATAACACGGATGTGACAATAAAATAGAGAAATACAGTATCCCTAAAGAAAGCCCAACACGGCAAAATTGAAAATGTTGCAGGCTCGGTTTGACTGAGCCTGTTCATGGGCGGTACTGTCAAGTGCAAACTACCGTCCACGCCCCGTAGCACCGACTAAAGCAGAATTCAACATTGAACATGAACTGGCAAAATTTAGAATTTTGAAACATCCGCAGATGTGTTCATATGGCGGTTATCATGGAACCTTCAATGTGACACGTTAGTGCCGTTCCATGAAAAGCGGCATATAGTCCCCGTGTAAAAAATGCGTGTGCCCTAAACGAGAAAACAATGGGCGGAACTAAATAAAATGGAATTGTGAAAGGGGGTCTGAGGTTATGAAGCCTGCATATCACAGGTTATATGTCAAAAGACAAATTTAAAAAGCAGGCCACATATCCTAAAACTCAAGATATTACTGCATAGCTGTTTTTACTGTGATTTACTCTAAAGCATTTTTACTGTCTTTTTAAGCTAATCATGATTCAATTATTATCGCCTGAATGTACTCAATCAACTTAGCATTGATTTGTATGGGCAGCTGCGATATCGCGTCTCAGCTTGTGGTCAGCTGTTCTATGGAAGCTTCAAAAGGTCTAAATCTGAAAACAATAGATCAATCACAAATCTTTAAGTAAACCGTAATTACAATTAGTTCTTTACAAAATGTTATGGGATTGCCAAAACAAACTTTTTCAAAGTATTTCATTTTAAGATAAAAATTAACAATTATTGTAAATGACTTTATTACATTCGGATCATTATCTACGAAATGGACTTTTACACCAAATAAAATTAAAAGCATGTTTATCCTGTCGGTTTTTATTAGATATTTCTTTCAAATCTACAATCCTTAAAAAAATAATCTTTAGTGAAAATTATTCGATAATGCAAGAAACAAGAAAATGCCCAAAAATGTTATTGAAATGCGATTCTTAAAGCAAACTGTTTTGTAAATTTCTTTAGATTTCAACAATAATTAAATATTACAATTAAGTATAAGTGATACATTAGGTAATATTCATTCAATTAAACAATATCTTAGATAAACTTGTTCATTTTTCAATCTGGACAAACCACTCACCAACTTTAAGGAAAATGTATAAACAAATACTGACTGAATAGCGAACAGTGCAAACCTTGATCAGCCGGCACACAATCAATATTTGCCATGTGTGTCTAAGCTTACCTTCAGATACCCTTTAAAGACAAAACAATCAGATGTAAGGCAATCAAATGCAAATTTTGGTAAATTTAAACAAAAAAAACATAAGCCAGACAAGCCTGGCAATAAATGTGCATGTTGTCTAAACTACAGTCTCTACTTTGACGAAAGCAAGATGCGAAGTCGCGAAAATACGATGCAAAGATATGAAACTCGATGCGATATAGGAATATCAATGTTATGAATAAGTAAATCAATTGCAAAACATCGATGGACCTAATGGAACACCGTTCTAAACAGTAAACTTAGTTAATTCAGCAAATTGTTAGAGATATTCATTCATTCTTGAATGAGCATTTGATTACAATTATTAGACAGAATTTATTCATTTATGCTAATTGACAAAGGAAAAGCAGATATCTGAAGAGAGATAGTGAAACGCTTAATTGTATTTTCACTGATAGAAGTCGATCTTGGAATGTTCATGCAAAAAGAGGATATTATTGCAGGTTTTATTTCACATTATTGGATTTCAGCAACTCAATTCATCTGCTTTAACATTTAAATGATCGAGTCATTACACTTTATTTTTCATCTCTAAAACAGTATGAAAAGAATAAAATCCAAACCTGGAGGAATACTGAGACAAAACAAGAAACCCATTACAGTTTGATGGGACAAATAACTTCTAGTTTGAAAATCGTCTTAAGCAAATACTTCTAAAAAAAATTCAGAGATAATACTGAGATTTTTTTTTCATTTAATATCCAAATGAATCTTTTTTTTATTCTCATATAACTCTCTGTCTTACAAAATCAGAAAACGATTAACATAACTTGTTATCACTCCAACCTTTAAGTCAAAGTTTAAAAAAAATGGATGCGAGATCTACTGCTTTATATTGTCTTCGGATACATTCGGAATTGGAAATGTAAAATGTTGAAAATTTGTCATAAAACAATCACTTCTATAACTACTTCAAAAATGATAACAGAACAGGAAATACTGACATTTCACAAGATTAATTTACATAGTTGTAGTTGTTGGTCATTGACATACATAGTTAACCTTTACTACTTTATACCGGTAGTTTTTCTAAAATAAATTATTTCTAGGAATGTGCAAACATCATGAAAATGTCCAATTGTTTTTACCGTAGCATACTTTAGTCCGACAGACTCAATTAGAAATGATATAGAGGCTATCATTGTCAAAAGTGAAATATCTTCCTGCGGTGATTACTAAGCGCATTTTCTATGTTTTTATCCTATTCACTTATATTCTAACATATCATGGTCATTTCAAAATTATTTTATGATAATTTTGCGACGAAATTAATACACAAATATTTATACCAGTAAACCTCCAACCCGGAGGAATGCAGAGACAAACCATAAAAAAACATTGAGAGTTTGATGGGGCAAGCATATTTATACCAGTAAACGATTAATTTTCTTCGCTATAAATGTGGCATTATTTCAAAATTAAGATATACTGCATTTTAAAATAATTATTGAGCAATTGTGCATTGCCTAGAAAGAAATTTAAAATATATTTACGTTCACAATTACCCTTCTCGATACATTCGAAATTTTACCGGCTTTTTAGTGCATTAAGAAATAAATTATATAATTGAACAGATAAGCATATCAAAATGTTACTTTATTAACTAAGAAGAACATGAACTTATATAGAAGTAGTTCATACAGAATTTATTAAGTCCGGTTGCTATAAGCTATAAGCTTATTAACACACTTTCCATTCCTTAAATCAACCAGTACTGAGCAATGAGCGTAAAGTTTCTTGCCAACGTGTTGTTTCATTTAGATGTCTACTCCAATGCGGTATCAAGACGTTGTTTTCTTGAACATATTTATAATTGACAATAAACGTTACAGAGACAAGAAGTGGGAAATGAGAACCATTGAGATTGACCTACATGACACAAATGTAATTGTTGCAGGCTCGGGTAAATAGAGCCATTTCATAATCGATAGTTTTTTTTACTAACGCAGCTTAGCACCGCCTAAAGTAAATATTGAAAAGGTGGTATGGTTTTATAAAATCCCTCATATATCTGTAATAATATAACCTTCAGAAAAGTAGCGCGAATCTCTGTGCTTTTACGTTAATCTTGCTTAAACAATAACTTTATTATGAACGCTCCAATGAGAATGTACTGAGCCGGGAAAATGGCAGGAATGTGGCAATAATTGCAAACATGTGTGTATAAACACCACAAGTGGTCAAACAAATGAAATACTATACATACAGTACTGTATGTGCCTGCTGTATAAAAATCGCTGCACGTCTGACCAGAAAGCATATTTCTACAGCATGAAATGTCACGACCAGCATGGTGTCAGAATTAACAGCTTTGATAAATGGGGATACCTAGGGAAGTTGTCAGAAACTATTTTACACATATTTCCTGACATTCAGTAACGCGCAAATGGACTTTCTCTAATTTCGCATGTGTGCCTTTGCAGCATTTATCCTATTTTATGACTGTCTGAGAACAATTGTATTTTTCATTGAATTTGTTTAATATTACTGTTAAACTTCAATTAACTTATCATCAATCATGACTTCCATCCAATATGATCAGTAAACAATTACCCACATAATTCTCATATTATTTTGCAAGTGCATTTTACGAAATATCAATATTTGGATGTCAAGATGTTATTTGTTTTTCCTTGATGTAAACCATAACTTTCTTTTTTATACCTATCAAATTTCAATTTTAAAATGTTGTTTGTTAAAGGTTTTAACAGAAGAAATAATCATATATCATGTTTCATCGGCAAATAAAATAATATTAAATACCCCTCCATTTCGCCCGCCTTCAAAGTTACAAGCAAAGTGTGACAGTGACTTTTATTTGTGTTAAGATTGAACATACGTCTTACGTTTATGTTTTTTTATGTGAATGTGTTTGATGATTTTCTACTACTTATACAGTTTACAGTGGCTACTTAATATTGCTCTTTTTTCATCA
Organism: Ruditapes philippinarum; assembly: GCF_026571515.1. Classification (NCBI taxonomy): domain Eukaryota; kingdom Metazoa; phylum Mollusca; class Bivalvia; order Venerida; family Veneridae; genus Ruditapes; species Ruditapes philippinarum. Next base: position 7,193 of record NW_026865005.1, read on the forward strand.
ATTTCTCTTTAAGACATTTCAAAAACATATATTCAAACATTTTTTCTTTCTAAAAATAAACTTAGAATATATATGCTCTTTTCGAGTCATCAATTCATTCAAATAAGTGCGTTAAAGAAAAAATAAAGTTGTTATTTGAATGTGCTGATTCGAATGAAAAGCCCAAAAGAATATAAACGAGTCATCAAAATTTAAATAGGTTTTACGTGAGTTCACGGAACGTAAAAAAGTGCAATGTGTTTAGAATGACATAAACAGACAAGTAAAATTTCTATCATATTTTGATAAATCAAATTATAAGAACATTACTGCACTTATTGAAAGAAACAAAGCTTTTAGAAATGTAATAATGGTCCCTTTTATCCATATGAAGCTGATCTAATGCACTAAAATTCGAATTTTATTAGACGAAATATTATATATTAAAAGGATAACATTTTGGAATACTGTCTTACAATACACAAAATAAAGCAATTATCTGAACATATCGCGCATCAAAGAAAGACGTAAATCCTTCTAAATTATTATTGACAACAGTTAAGGTCCAGCTGTTAACGTACTTCATTTTGACACACCTTTCAACCTAAGTATTCTTCATACGTTTGGACAAGATCGATTATATCCGGAACACTAATTTTGAACTGTATAAATCATAAAAACATACATTGTTAATTTTTCTTTATATCATCCTTAATGATTTGATAAGTGTTGCTTTTACACTATTTGAAAACCAACCCCTTTACGAACAAGACTGTAAATAGGTAATTGTTTCTCTTTTTGTACTAAAGTTTAATTAGTGCAACATTATGAAAATATATTACAAATAGATGAATGTTAATAAACATGGCAGACAAGATGTACCATAGAAAGTTAAAAGGGCATTACATCTTTAGCTTTTAAAGCGTTCTTCAAAGCACTCAATAAAACATTTGTTTCATGTTTTAATGAGTTTTTGATGTAATGCGTAACAAAAATGATCAAATCTTGTACTAAAAGAAACACATTTGAAAAAATACTTATTTTTTTAATCAGACAAAGTGTATTTTGTATTAGTAACTATTTCCCATGTTTCTTCGTGAGAGAAAGCTATCCAGCTAGCTTACGGAACATCGGTAGTTCTACTGAGGTGCTCGCTCGTGCCTGAAATAATGTACAAAGGGGCACCTGATGCTTTCCTTCACCAGCAAAGCTATAAAGTCGCCATATGACCTAAACTGTGTTGGTGCGACGTTTAACCCATCAAAAATAAAATGTGTAACTATTTTTCTATACAACTTATAACAAAACAATAGATGGCACATATGGAGGGAAAAAACTTTGTCACACCTACTATCAGACAAGATGGAAAAACTGAAATAGTCTAGTGTCGCCTGTTTGACTATCTTCTTTATTAGAACTGATGGTAATTCATGATTCCCTCCTCCCCGACACTGACATGCGATAAAAGAACGGCAAGTGAAAGTAAATTAGACAATATCAGATGTTATTTGAGCACGATTTACAACAAAAACTGTACTTTCTATGACAAGCCGATAAATTGCTTCTCTAATATATAACTAGGAAAATGCAGAAAAACTGGCACCAATTCATTTCAGATAAATAGATGCCGAGTTGTTCTTTGAAAAATGAGAACGAAATGTAAACAATGAAAGTAATTTCCTATGACAATGCTATTGATCAATTATCCTTATCTGTCATAATATAGATAATTAATAAACCTTGATTTGTTTGCAGATTAGACAGGAAGGTAAATGTAAAAAAAGCAAATAGTCCCATAAAATATATGAAAATAATGATTATTTAGTAAATAATTAATTAAGAGAAGATGCACACTTAACAATTACGCCAGATTGTGGAGGTTTCAAAGTATCTATAACTAGGTAAGTCTGATTTTGAATAGGCATTAATATTACATACAATGTACATGTACAATATGAAAATGTGGAAATTTAAAAAAAAAAACAACAAAAAACAACAACAAAAAAACCACCTCAACACCTAACATTTTTACCTTAACCTTATTAACATTAACTGATTATTTGGGAATTTATTTGCCTGACTGACGCATGAATTTATCAGTAACCAAATTTGTCTGAACAACGTGAAACATGTTGATGAGCATTTGAATACTGGCATTGGTCAAGAATTATTCATTTATGCGAATGGACATGGAAGACGCAGACATATTTAATCAATATTGCGACAATATTTTGTTGTTCAATGACATAATTGATAGGTTAGCTTTACAGAGCATCTTAATGCCTTCAAGTTGGAAATATTCGATGGTTAATTTATTCACCGGACTGAGTAAGGTTACCGTTGACTTTGACCTTTATATACACTCTTAAATTACAGAGATAAAAAAACATGACAATCATAAGCAATGACAAAAATAAAAGTTCTACGAATTCAAGGAATAAAAAAACTACACATATTGAGATTTGTCTGTACATATTATTTATAAAGTTTGTTATACAACCCTACCGTCCGTTGAGGATTTCAGATAGAGAAAAATAGTTTGGAATTATTGGTTGATTAATGCTTAACCGAATTTATGACATGCATTCGTTCTTAGAACATTCATTAAATTAAACATATCAACAAAATACTTAGTAATGGTATATAAATGCATTTCTGACAATCCTTATCATATAACTTTAATCATTAGGTCTGTGATATATGTCATATTAAGGTTTCATGATAACCGCCATGTGAACTCAAAATTTTACCATGTTGACATTGTTAAGTGTTGACTTCTGCTTTAGCCAGGGCTAGGGAGCGTGTGCGATAGCTTGCAATTACCTTTACCACTTAAACATGCTCCATCCTTCAAACGACATTTTTTAATTTTGCCGTGTTGGGTTTTATTTAGGTATTATGTTTTTTCTCTATTTTATATATTTTCATTTTGCCCAATTTTTTCAAAATGCTTATTTTATGCAACAAATTAGCAGTATTTTTTGTCAGACTATCAGCCAGCAATGTTGAAGCCATTTTTCGTTTCCTGTTGCTAATGAAGAATCGTCCCGGAAATGGCTAGAAATAACCATTAAGTGAGTCAGAAATTCCGAAGAGTATCAAATTTGTTTACAGTATTTTTCACTGGTGAACATTTTTGTTAATTTCTTTTAAAACGCTTTATTTAGTTAGGAGATTTATGTGCAGTTCAAATTCATTACGACTTCTTAATACAAATGTACCTAAAATAAGTCTAAAATACCAATGCCATTTTAATATTTTAAAAGATTAATCACAAGAAACTATTATATTGCTCATTGTTTTTATTATTATATTTCAACGTCAAATTTATATAACATTTAACCGTTCATGTTTCAGATATTTATGCCCATCCCTAAAATATTTGGATTTATGAAAGTATATACTATAGGTATTCAAAACAATGGCCCATAAACTGATGAAGTACCGTTGGAATATTTTCAAGCTCACTTACAATTCACCATTTTATATTGCCATATTAATGTCATTTCAAAGCATATAATTCTGAGATAAGAATGCTAGTAATACAAATGTGAAAAGATTTCATCCAGGATTATATTTCCTTGTATTTGATTAAAAGAACTAAATGCTTTTTCTTCGAGCTTGAACTAATCAAGTAATTATGGCTTTTTCTTTGTCTCTTGAAACATTAAAACGGAATAAAAGTCCAGAAAAAGACTGATTGAGACGAAACAGCAAACACGTCGATACTTTAATGGGACTAAAATGTCGCGTAAATATAAGCCGCGTCACGACAAAACCAACATAATGGGTCTGCGACCAGCATTGATCCAGACCAGCCTGATCAGGATCCATGCTGTTCTCTATCAGTTTCTGTACTTGTAATAGGTTTTCTTTTAAGCGAACAGCATGGATCCTGATCAGACTGCGCGGATGCGCAGGCTGGTCTGGATCCATGCTGGTCGCAAACCCATTTGTCGTGACGCGGCTCATATAAGGAGTAAAATTACTCATGTAAATTCTAGATTTAGAACAATTTGATTTGCCTCTGACCTTTTCCTTATTACTTTTTTGGAAGCTTGTGGCCAAGGGGGTACAAACACGCTAAGGATTGAGAGTTTTGGAGTTCAAATCCCCTTCCAGCCAACTGATTGTTAAGTTTCTTTTTTAGCAAGTTAACATTTTCCCCAAGTTATTAAACAAAATAAGCCAAGAAAGGGTCTGATTGGGTTTTAAAAAATACATGAATTCTAGTTTACCTTAGCAAGTTGCTAAGTACTAGTTGGTTTCAGCAATGGATTCGAAAGTTTTAAAATAAGCTTATCGCTTTCAACACAGGAGCACTTAAATAAATTCGTATAAAATAAGTTAGCAACTCTGGCGAAGCAAAATTTCATATGTATCAAATTCAAACTGTAATAGCAAAGTAATCCGGATGCAAAAATAATAGTTTTATAGTTTAATAGTTTAATATTTTGACAACTTGTTTAAATATATTTGGCGATGTTTTGTATTTATTTATTTAAGATGAAAAAAGCAATATCATTTGTTAAACTCGCTAAGTTAAGTCTATTGGTCCAAGTTAAAAACAAAAACATCAATGATTTCTATAAAAAAAACAAACTATTTTCATATGCCAAAATAGTTCCTTCTAAATATGCCATGATGATTAAAATTTCGGTAAAAAATCAAAGAGGGGTGGGGGTAATAAAATGGATGGTAAAATTTGCTAATATTTGAAAACTCAATGTCTTATACCACCTAGAAAAGATTAATTGTAAAGAAAATATGATTTTTTTGGTGCCCATTAGAGTTCATATAGTGCAAACGTTTTCATCTCAAAAGTCGTATTTTATTTCAAGATTTAAAAACATCTGAAAGAAGGGTGATTCTTTGGTAGCATTAATAAAAAAATTGCAGACTCGGTTTGATTGAGTCTGTATATAAAACGATGCAATGAAAAATTTGAATGGAAAGGACAATAAGAATATGTGATCTGAAATGAATTACAAGAGCGATCAGTAATCACATGTGTCGCCTCATGATGGCCAATTTCATGTTTGGACAAATTTTGTGACAGACGGACAGACAGACGGACAGTGCCCAACTTGGATACACCGAAAAAAAATTCTTTTCCCAAAAAGGAGACTTTTTTTTTTTTTTTTTTTTTTTTTTTTTTTTTTTTTTTTTTTTTTTTTTTTTTTTTTTTTTTTTTTTTTTTTTTTTTTTTTTTTTTTTTTTTTTTTTTTTTTTTTTTTTTTTTTTTTTTTTTTTTTTTTTTTTTTTTTTTTTTTTTTTTTTTTTTTTTTTTTTTTTTTTTTTTTTTTTTTTTTTTTTTTTTTTTTTTTTTTTTTTTTTTTTTTTTTTTTTTCCCCCCCCCCCCCCCCCCCCCCCCCCCCCCCCCCCCCCCCCCCCCCCCCCCCCCCCCCCCCCCCCCCCCCCCCCCCCCCTTCCAAAAATATTGAACCGGGAAAAAATCTTTTACAAATTCAAACTGCTGTATTGAATAATTTCCTGTAAAGTTTTGGAATGTTAAATTGCAATGTTTAAAATATTGGCAAGTTTTGTTTTATTAAAAGAAAAAGAAACCTTTTTAATCAAGAGCCATTGCGGCCAAAAAAACCAAAAAACCCCCAATATTCTAAAAAAAAACTATTTCATATGCCAAAGTTTCTAAATTGCCCTTATGATAAAAATTTCGGCAAAATAAAATTAAAAAATTATTAAAGGGGATAATTGAAAAAATTTTTATTGAAACCCAAAAAGAAATTGAAAAAAAATAGATTGGTGCCTCCTTAAAGTTTAATGAAATTCACCAGGTATTTTATTTCAAATTTTTGAAAGGAGGGGAACCGGAAGGGAAAAAAAAAAGCAGACCGGACAAAAAACGGGGAATGATTTAATGCGGGCAATAAAATTGTGACGAAATTTAAAAAATGAAAGTAATTAATAGCTCTTATGTAAACATATAAACGTCTATTTAAACTCTATTGTACATAGAGTTTACTTGTATAAAACAACACGCAGGTTTTAGCTGTTTTACACTGCTCTATTCGAAAATGATCTAAGGTTTAACAAAAATTTCATTAAAGTTGAACAAACAATATTTTGCCAGGAAAGATTCCAACTTAAAGAGAATATCCCGGACGAGCTCCAAAATTGTAAGGGGAATGACTGCCTTGACGTTATTTAATCCTAGGAAAGATTTAGCAATAAATACTAGAACCAATTTCCAAGATATGGGGGCTGGGGAGCACCGCCTGACTTAAGATTGAAATATTCGCAGTTGGAGAACTAGCATGTAATTGTTTAGTTAACACTATTTTTTAGGTAGTTTTATCTTTTTCTGTCTCAAATCAATATATTCATTTAAACAACAAACTCTGATTATTATTTACACCCAAAACAATGAACTCTGATCATTATTTACCAACCACTTATACGAAATATCTTTTTACGTATACGTCTTTTATACGAAACAATCAGCATCACGAAAGCAAACTTAAACACACAATATTTACAGATATCCTTAAAAACAAAGCATCAACTATATAACAAACTCACTCCAAACATTCAACCAATATCAACGAAGTATATCTTAACTAAAAAAACAGATAATAAAAATATCAAACAAAAACAACTTGAATTTACAGTAACCATTTTTAAACCCCCCTTTTTTATTTCCCAAATTTTTAAAGATTCACCCAAAAAATTAAAAAAATTCCAACCAAAACCCCTTCCAAGCAAAAATCAACCCCCCAAAACTCAATTTTCAAAAACCCAAAATTTCCTTTTGGTTTAAAACAAAGGGGAAATTTTTAAATAAACCTTTCACAAAGTCAGTTTTTTTGTTTTCAAAAAGTTAAATTTTTTTATCCACCCGCGAAACGGGTTTTATAAATTCCTATTTCATTGAAATTGAATTGGATTAAATAACCTTTCGGTTTTTTTAAATCCCTCTGTTAGGAAAAGAAAAAAAAAAATTAAACCTCCCCGTTTTTTTTTTAACCAATTAACCTACATCACAAAAAACATTTTTTCCCAAAAAAAAAGCTTAAAGTCATGTGCTTTTTTATAGGAAAAAAGTGTAGAAACGGGATTTTTTATTTGTTTAAAAATTAATGATGAAAGTGAAATTTTTATTTGTTCGGTTTTGAAATTGATTGACGGAGGAAAATCGTTCATGCTAGCTTTAAAAACGTTTGATAACAAATAGACATCTTAACTTCATTTTCATAGTAACACATGAATATGCATCTGTTTGGAATAGTAAAAGTTTTTCTTTTCAGTGTACATGTTATTCATTTGACGAGTTCAACAAAGAAATTTGATCGTCTGAAGTCAATTGTCAAACATTTAGAAAATAGACTTAATACCGAAGGTGAGCTCAGAGACGAAGATATTGCTGAAATAACAATTCGACTAGATGGCATCGATAAAATGTTAAATGCGACAATCGGAAAAAGACAGCCCAGTCCTTTAGTTACCACAAAAGCTAGTAAGATTGATTCTGAAACAGTGGACACATTGGAAGAGGATTTCACAAGACTCAGGGTTGCCTTCACCGAGGAAAAATCTGAGGCTGTAAGGTTTCGACGGGAAATTCCAAAGATTGAAAAGAATTTGATATCCCTTAACGAAGATGTTGAAAGTTATTGCAAAGTCGCTGTTAACAAAACTGATCAATTATTAACCAACTTTGAGACGGTCAAACATGTGTCTGAAGACAATTTAATAACGTTTGAAAATGACCGTAAAATGTTACAAAGTATGGCTGAACAGGTTCAGCAAAACACCAAACAAATTAAAAACATTGAAACTCTAATAACTAATTTATATTCGAAAATGGAGTATTTATTCTATCCTACCTCCTGTCGTTCGTTAACAGCTATGGGCAATGCAGGTAATGGAGTAAACAAATTACGACAAGGTTTTGAAGTTTACTGTGACCAAACTACAGACGGCGGTGGCTGGATAGTATTTCAAAGAAGACTGAATGGTAAAACAGATTTTTATCGTACCTGGGCTGAATATAAAAACGGCTTTGGTGATCTAAATGGTGAGTTCTGGCTTGGTAATGAACATTTGAGTTTACTGACATCAGATGGAGACCACGAACTTCGAATAGAGATTGAAGATTTTGAGGGAAACAGTGCCTATGCTAAGTATAGTAAGTTTAAGATATATCCGGAAGAAGACAATTACAAACTGGAGGTGAGCGGATACAGTGGAACTGCTAGAGATGCTCTTCGATATCATAATGGAATGATGTTCTCAACGTATGACAGAGATCATGATACATCCTTTCTCAATTGTGTGGAAATTTATCATGGTGCGTGGTGGTATAAGGATTGCTTAAATGCCAATCTCAATGGAAGGTATTATAACCAGCCTGGCAAAATAGATAGTACTGGAATTACGTGGTATCTTTGGAAGAATAAATACTACAGTTTGAAAAAAGTAGAAATGAAATTCCGTCAACTTGTTAAACTTGGATATTGATTATCACCGCTATAAAATTGATCAATAAGTAAGTGTAATTTTTTCGTTATGTAAACTTTACAGAAACTTGGACTTTGAAAGCTGATGAAAAAATAGACACTGAACAATCCCAGACGAATCACTAACATGTTGATTTATTCCTTAGTTCCGCCGATGCGTATGTTTCCCGACATAACAGTGTGCCCTGTATTTTAAGTAATATTATATGTTATTTTTATTTTCATTCAAAATGATTATAAGCAAACTAAACTGTGATTTTTGAATTTTATTTTTAATAAATACTCTTATGAAAAGTTTACAGGAATATCTTTAAACTTGTCTCGTGTGCATGACTTAGTTATCTCGTTCCCATGACTTAGTAACTCGTGGAGTCACTCGTAGCCATAACATAGTATCCCGTTCGCATCACTTAATTACCTCGTCGTCAAGACTTAGTAACTCATGCCCACGACATAGTGTCTCTTGCCCACGAGGAAATTAGCTTGAGCCACGACTTAATACTCGTGGAACGACTTAGTATCTCGTGGCCACAACATAGTATCTCGTGTCAACAACTTAAAGGGATACTCAGGCAAATTGATGACAAAAATATTAAAATGATCTTATGTACAGTACTCAAATCACGCTAATATGACAATTTTAAAAGTCCCAGCATGAATTTCTGTATAAATTCTAAATATTTTGGGTTAGAAGCGTAAATACGTATATCTATATAGCTTAAAAGAACTTAGACGCCAACAGAATCACCGGGTAGTTTTAACACAAGTCATTTGACTTGAACAAACTCTGGAAATAACAATGATATACATGTAAAATGTAACTTTTGTATGATTGAAACAAGTCTAATTCATTCGTTTGGTTTAAACATATTTATTCCCGAAAGTATTTATAATGTACATACAAATTCATATCAAACAAAAATGTTAACTTGTAAAAAATTCATGATGACATGTGCAAACAGCATGTTAACTTGTCGAATTATCGTGATGACATGTGCAAATAGCATGTAAACTTGTCGAATTATCGTGATGACATGTGCAAACAACATGTTAACTTGTCAAAGTATCATGATGACTTCTGCAGACAACATGTTAATTTGTCAAAGAATCATGATCACTTGTGAAAACGACTTGTTAACTTGTCAAAATTTCATGATGACTTGTGCAGACAACATGTTAACTTGTCAAATTATCGTGATGACTTGTGCAAAAGACATGTTAACTTGTCAAAGTATCATGAGCATGTCGTCACGATAATTTGACACGTTAGCATGCTGTTTGCACATGTCATCATGCAATTTTGACAAGTTAACATGTCGTTTGCACAAGTCTCATGATACTTCGACAAGTTAACATGTTGTTTGCACAAGTCATCATGGTACTTTGACAAGTTAACATGTTGTCTGCACATGTCATCATGATTATTTGACAAGTAAACATGCTGTTTAAACAAGTCAGCGTGGTATTTTGACAAGATTTGATGTAAATTGCACATGTTAACATGCTTAATCGACAAAATAGTATCATCATTTCACAAGATAGCAAACACATTGATCACATAAGACAGTCACGGCGTTCCATATTAAACGTTGAAAAAGAGGTCATTATACAATGTTGAAAACAAAAGGCCCTTTGAAATCGTACATAGCTGCAATATTATATCTGATCAGACCACATCGTACAATCAAATGGGCAGACAGCAGTTCAAACGTCGACAGCTGTACCAGTACATATATGTCGGTGCACGAAACACAAATGACGGACGGTAAGTATTCATCTATTTTTAACATATCCCAACTGTGTTCGAGTAAATCAATGTTATGGATTCATATTCAACATCCAAAAGAGCATACTAACAAATTTCTGGCCCTGTGCAAGCTTAACTTTACGTGAATTTTGACTGAAAATAACCACACTATGCGATGAGATTAATTTTGCGAGCCAGATATTCTGGCGTGTATTATTCATTGTCGTGTATTAGCCTCTTCATTTTGAACGACATAAACAAGTGTGCATTCATCGTTATTTTTAATTAATTTTTCAATATTAGGCACGTTTTCACTTCAAATATGTAAGGCTAAAATGAAGTTCACCACAACATTATGAACATAAAAACAAGAACATTGTGCAAAAAGTATGGCCTCTATGAGATTGGCTCTCCAGCTCGGCCATTATGAATCTGCCTTCCATCATTTCGGCTGCAGACCTAATGTTTCAATCACGGTCTTTCCAGTGTCAGCACTTCGGCTTCTCAAGTTTGTACAGTCTTTCCAGTCTGCCCAAGTATGTACAGTTTTTCCAGTACTTGCACTGTCGCCTGCTCAAGTCCATAAAGTCGTTCAAGTGCCAGCACTGTCGGCTGCTCAAGTTTAATCTCTTTTTTCTTACAACCTTATTCACTCAAGTTTGACAATTCGAGTATACAAAGTCAGTTATGAAATTAAATGCTGAATTTAGCAAAAACGCACCCCCCCCCCCCCCAGGTAATTTGCAAACATAGTGTGAAATGTATCTCCAACAATGCATATATACGTTTTTGGAATGTTGGTTTTGAAGAAATAAAATAATTCAATTGTATACAAAATGAAAAGTAGAAATAATTGCAAACTCAAAATTTTCCTAAAAAATATATTACCTTTTTTGAAATTAGCAAACTTTAAAGCACGAAAACTGATAACCCGCTTGTTTTGCGTTACAATAGTTGTATATAAACCAATTCAAAACATTCAAAAAAGGTCCATAGATAAAACTTATATAAAAAAGCTTTTCTTCATCCATTGGTCCGTACATTTCTCCTATTAATCAATAGATCTGTACACATTTTACATGCGAAACATTGTCCATTGTCCTAATGCAGTGGTAACAACAAAAAGTAGTTTGTTTAATGTTTAATTTGTTTGTCATCGTCATTTGCGTTGTATAATATAACTACAGGTTTCTTTCCTCAATGACTTATTTATAAAATGTTCTTATATTTGTAAAACCTCAAAAAAAAACTTAAAAATACATTTTTAAAATTCTAAATTTCACAATTCTTCCTTATTGAGCAATTGATTATTTATCAAAGTTTATTACATAATTAATTCACTCACTCTCTCACAGGCTCATTCGCTCGCTCGCTCTTACCTGCTTGCATTTAGATATAAAAATTAGGAAACAATTAATTGTAAGGGTCTTAAAACATGCCAAAACATTACTTAGGGAAAATATCGTAATGTAATACTTGCATAAAAATCTGAGAAAACAATCATGTTCTGTTGAAAGAACAACTAAATATGCTATAAATGAAATAATCTATTGATGAATTGCAATTTTGACAGTTAACTACTGTATAATTAATTATCGATCTGTGACCAGCTTTTGAACTTGTACATAAAACACAGATGTTATTAATGCGTTTCTTTCCCAGCAGGTCTCGCAATAACTAGTGGACTTAGATATTAGAAAATACTCTCAGGAAGGAGAGAAGTCAAAAGCCTCCTGAGAAGATAAGTCGCAGATGAATTAAACTTGTCATACTGACCTGTATTTTTTCAATCTAAGTTATGTTCATAATTAATCTCTTTATCCATGTTCTCAGCTGATATCTTTTATAAAATGAAACTTTAACAAGATATGCTCAGATAAAACATTTTCTATAGTGTAAAAATATCCAGTACTTGAATATCATAACACAATCCAGAAAATGTCAATTGTAGGTGGATAAGTAAAATTTTGTGATATGCCATACTATTGATAAATTAACAGTTTTGTATACTAGTTATATTGGGCCTTAAATCCTGTAATGCCGATGATAATGTGATGTATACTGATACAGCATATATTATATTACCACTTGTCATAAAACAATTGCATAACACAATATTTTTACTATCTATTTTACCACAACCTTAAACTTTTACACATTGCACATTTAAAAACGTGACTGCACTTCCGTTTTTCAAAAACAAAACTTTTCTTTTAAATTTCAACATCTTAATTGCATATTAACGGCCATCTATAAAAATATTGTTGAATGGCATTTAATACTTTACAAATGGTTTAAAAGGATGAATTTATGTCTTGTTGTTTAATTCATTCAAAGTAAGAGTGTAAAACGCTCAACATAAAGTTGTAATTCATTTTGGAATCATATCACATGACCAAACAAGCAAGACGTGTCACATACGTGTAATATATAGTAAGTTCCATCATAACTTCATTTTGATTGCTTTATGCAATGATTAATTGCCATTTTTGATATATTGACCCTCCTCTCGTTCAAGAAATGTTATATAGAGCACACCACAGCTTTCATATTACTGGTATTATAATAGTCAACAAAATATCTTAATTGAAACTCATTTAAGATCATACATATAATTTGATTTAGATTTAATCTAGTCTTTCATTATTAAGTTAAAGTCTCAAAGAAACGCAGACTAAATTTCCATACACTAGAAAAATTAGATCATGCGTAAGCCAATTTTCAAATCGACTTATAAACAAAGAAGAGTGGATTGCTAAGAATGTGAGAATGCACTGACATGCACCGACGTTTGTTTCGTTATCACGTTAGTCCCGAGACTTAGGTATGTGCTGTTTTCATTTAGTTTTAAAGTAAACACGAGTCGTCACTACCCTACTTTTCTTAAATTTATAGTTACACAATGAATTGACGTCAGTATGTTTTATATTTAAATATTCAGGCATATGGATTATTTGAAATCAGAAAAAAGTATCTCTTTGGGTGTTTTTTTACGATAATACGACAACCTGACCACATTTTTTCATGCCATTAATAAATGAATAAGATTATTTACGTTTTTAAAATAAAATTTTATTTTCAAAAGACAGGGCATTCACTATTTATGGTCATTATATTTATATTAGTCATAAATGACAGCCAAAACTACTGTAAAATTGATGTGTAAAATGCACGGGATATAGTCTGAAAATATATAATCAAAATGCATTGTCATGCAAAATTACCTGCACAACTCTTAAATATATCACAATAATCATAAATGATGTTCATAACTCAAGCGGAATAATTTATCATTTTGATGACATCTTAATTACACCCATAATGTAATAATTATGAAATATATTAATATCATAAAATAAGACAAATAATGTGGAAGAGTTATTAAATTATTATAAAACCATTAAAAAAAAGCGCCATATTGACAAATTATTTCAGTGGACAATCAACGATTTAATGTTGCTGGTATAATTGTTAGCACGTACTTTAGTTATCTAGATCTTGTTTTAGAGGACATAAATTCTTCCTGTTTTTGAAATGATAATTGATGTGAATTTGCATACAATTTATCATATTTTGATAAGTAATATGTTGCCGTGTTGCTTTTTTCACGAATGAAAGCTTGGGTCATTTAAGCAAATTATTACGACTGTCAACACTCCCTAGCTCTGCATAGAGTAAATTTTACAAATATAAAATTGTATTATTGAAAATGTTACTAACTTGCATTAAAGCAACTCCAGGGAGGTTTCTTTATGATGATACTGGTTTGTATGTGGTGGTTATTTTTCCGAGGTTCATGTACATTTTTATTTTCATCTGGATAAAACGTAACAACTCACAACATTAAACTGAATGTCATACGATCATTCGCTCCACTTTGTTAAAGAATCTTTTTGAGTTGAGTTAATTTAATGTACTTACGAAACCTTCAAAACATTGCTCACATCTCGTTGATTTTACATTGGCATTGCTGAAACAATAACTTTATTATGAATAGTTCAATGAGAATATACTGAGCCGGGAAATAACAGGAATATTACTAACGTGTGTGATTAAACTACGAAAGACCACAAGTGGTCAAATAAATGAAATACTATACATGCAGTATGTGTCTGTTGTATGTATAACGCTTACCAAAAAAGAACATTTTTTTCTGAAGCAAAAAATGTCACGAGCAGCATGGTATTAGAAATAATGACTTTGATTCATGGAGATTCCTGGGAAGTTGTCAGAACTTATTTTACAATTATTTTCACTCAAATGGACTTTCTCTAAATGTGTGTAGCTTTGACTGTCTAAGAACAATATTCTTTTACAATGAATTTTTATATTTATTTAAAATTATATTTACCAAAGCATGAATTTTTCACCCAATATGATCAACATATTCACACTAATTACCAACATCTTTTTTATATCATTATGCACGTACATTTTACGGATTATCAATATTTGTTATTTTCTTACATAATGGAAACCTTAAATTCTGTCATTTATTTATACCTATTAAATTTGAAAGTTGTTTAAATAAAAAATCTTGTATGTTTGGAGAAATATTAAGAAATCTTAAATTTTTTACTGGAAGAGTTAGGTAATAAAAACTAATATTTTAGTTCCTTCCCCATATTCTCCGGACTTGGCCCCCTCTGACTTCTACCTGTTTCCGAAACAGAAAGCCAAGCTTCAGAGTAAACGTTTTGGAAGCTATAAAGGTGTCATGGAGGCGGTCAATGAGTTCTTTGAGGACCAAAATAGTGAGTTCTATTTTGAAAAGGTTAAACAAGTTGGAGCACAGGTTGACAAAGTGCATTGATGTAGAGGGCGATTATATTGAAAAGTAAGACCATTAGTTGGGTTCTCTGACTACCGGAAGTACATCGGGCTAAGAACATTTTGATAAATCCTCGTACCATCAAATTATTTGGATAGTTTTCTTTACTGTGACTGTGTCAAAATTTTTCTGCTGTTTTTATCATTTTTTCTTTCAGACATTTAAAAACCTTTTTTTTGTCCTTAAAATTGCTTAGAGTTCAAATATTGTTTTAAATATAAACGAGCTTTCTTTATTTAAATATGTTTTACGTGAATTTCGAAACATAAAATAAAAGTGCAAAACGTTTAGGATATCATATACATGAATCTTTATATCATTTTAATTAATCAAATAAAAACGAACACTATTGCACTAACTGTATGAAACAGAGCTTTTACAAATGTGATAATGGTCCCTTTTTTCACTTGGAGTAGTCCTAATACGTTGAAATTCGAATTTTATTCACCGAAATATTATATGATAAAAGGATATATGATTAGAATGTCAACTGTCTAACAATAAATACAATAAAAGTATTATGTGAACATACTGCTACGTATCAAAGTATGATGTGTTGAAAGCTGTAAGATGTGTATCCATGTAAATTATAATTGACAACATATAAAGTCCAGCTGTTACCGTAGTGCATTTTGACACACCTTTCAACCTTTCTTGTATAGCTTTGGTACATTTGGACAGGATCACTTTATATTTGGAAAAATAGTTTTGAACTAAACAAATCATGAATCATTTACATGAATTATAAAGGAAATCTTCTTCCTTATCTAATGTAAATTTCCTTTTTAATATTCTAAATAACTTGATAATTCCTACTTACACGTTTTGAAAACCAAACCTTTAATATACAAAAGCGAGAATACCCAATTGTTTCCTCTTTATACTTAAGTTTAATTAGTGCAAAACACTTGTCTGAAAATCAATTACAAAAATATTGAGGCTTATAAACATTGGACGCCGCAATTGTAACATAGACAGTTAAAAGAGCATTACCTCTTGTATCCATAGTACATTGTATCTTTGTTTTAGGCCAACATCAAACCGCTAAGGAAAAAAACAGTTACTTTGATGTTGTGTTCAGTTTCTTTGATATCACAAGTATCAAAAATAATCAATTCATGAATAGAAAAAACCCACACATTAGAGTAAGCTTACTTATTTTTCATGCAAACAATGCGTATTTTGTAGTACTATTTTAGACAGTATTTTAAGCACGTGTTTAAACATTAGTTGTCGAACGATTTTAGACAATCATGAAAAGGTGAAACAGTATAGTTAAAGTTCTTCTTTCTTCTTATTGACATTTTTTTAAATAAATTGTTACTTGGGTGCATGACTTAAACAAACAAACTTCAAAACACATGCCTTCAAACAATGTTAGACAGTAAACACTATCTTGTGAAGAAAACCTATCATTTTGTTATAAGGAATAAAAGTATTTGACTAACTACTTTATAGTGCCATCGGAAATTCGAAATTAATATTCCCAAAATCATGCGGAATAGGGACGACGAAATGAAAGTCAATTAGACGGTATCAATCAGTGTTTTAGATCTTATTTGAACAATGATTTATAACAGAGTCTGTACTTCAATGACAGGGCGATAAATTGCTTCTCTGATATTACTAGGAAAATGCGGAAAACAGGCACCAGTTCATTTCATATAGATGGATTCGCAGTTGTTCTTTTGAAAAATGAGGAAGGAATATAAACAGTTAACTAAATTGCTATTGACAGCTTAATGATGAATTTTTCATTAAAATGGTTTATTTATCTTGACTTGGTTGCATAATGAAGAAGAATGTTGAATTCGCATAATTGTCCCATTAAATGTTTAAAAGAATGATAACTGAGTACAATTGCTGAACATAATAATTTAAAGATCCTGTAATACAATTTTTTTTATAGTTTTAAATCATAAATGTAATGCTCAAATTAATTAAGATTTATCAATATTGTAGGTTCCAAAAAGCATTATTTATAAAGATATATCCGAATTTAACATTTCATGTAAATAAATGGAGGCAATAAAAAATTTATTTTCTATAAAGTTTAAGTCAAATTTTACAATAAGAAATGAATGTATATGTTTTAATGATTACATATATTTTACATATAATATGCACAAACATTAGCAGTACATATTTTACATATTCTTCGATGTTTGAAAATTGTTTTATTTGCATAATTATGTACATATATATATAATTTCACTTAGTGTGGTTTACCACTTTGATCACAACATACAGAATCTTTAAATACGATGTAATCTTAACAAGTACAACAGTAATTTACATAAAATTACATTCCAATGATAGTGGACTTAATTAACTAAGCATATCTGGAAAATGAAGATTACATAAAATAATAAAAATGGCAAACTTTTCAAAAAATTATTCAAAACCTTTTTTTTTTAAAAGATGAATAGAAAAAGACAAAATAGTTTTCTATACATTTGATTTAGCCAAATTGCTGCTTTGTTTATTTAAGCAATGATTAACACAAACAATCGTGTTTCGCTGACAGTTTTATTAACTGATTCTATTAAATTCTGGTGAAAACGGACACAAAAAGTTCAAAATGTTTATTTTTTTGCAAATGTGATTGAAAAACTGCATTGACGTCATCAACACCACTAATATATTTAGTTATTAGTTGGATTTCTATTCAGATTCTTTTGCACAAAAGTTTTTCAAACCAATAACTTCTTGATAAGTCACAAAAAGATAGTACAACCAGTACTGATACCGTTTTTTCAATAATATTCTATATTGACCTTAGATAAATTTCTGAAATCATAAAATAAAACATGAGTGAAAGCCATTTATTTATAATATCCTCATTTCACAATTTTATGACATGCAACCAACTTAAACCAGAATCTGATAAGCACAAAACTAATCAATAAGTAAGGCAAACGCCGATACCAATCAATTCAATCTACGAATAAAATGCATAAAGTGTTACAAAACCGTGAAAACATTGCAGTTATTAAATGCATGTTTAAATATTGAACTTGTTCCACTGATTTAACTCGTAATCACTATTCCCGTATTAAAAACAACAGAGTAGATTACTATCACTAGAAACCAGAGCATTAGCCTGACTGACGCATGAAAACTGCATTAGACTGAACAAATATCGGGAGATAACTTGACACATGTTGATGAGCATTTGATTACTGCGTTGGTCAAGATTTATTCATTTATGCTAATGGACATAGACGACGCAGATGTTCTCAAACAATATTGCGATGGTGCATCGTATTTCACTGGCATAATTTATACTACAGTTGTAAATGGAAAACTGGACAATGCGTCTTCATGAACAATAACAAAGAAATATATATTCACAATGATATATTTATTCACCGCACAGTTTGGCGACCTTTGACTCATTCTGTTGTTATTATTTATAAATAAGTTACTGAGACACGCAACAGTCATAATAATTGACAAAAAGTTTTGCGAATTCAAAGAGTAGCATCGTACACACATTAAGATTTGTTTACATATCTTATTTTTAAGTGGTGTTGTACATCTAAACACTCCTCTCGACCTTCTGTTCAGGCGTAAAGCAACATATATAAAAAGGTGTAAGTTCGAAAAAGAAAGTGTCAATTAAAGTAAATTGTTTAATGCTCAGTTAAAAAAAAACAACATACATTTGTCTGGAGAACATTCTTAACATAATGCGTTAGAAAAAACGCATTCGTTAAAGCATTAATAGATAATCATGTGATAATTATTTGATAGCAAATACTTTTGATATTCCTTTTTGTAACCTTTTATGCCCTTTTTAATATGAAGCTAATATTTAGCAGCAAAATAGCATTATTACTTTTTTCAGACTATCAACCATCAATGTTGAAGCCAATATGTATTTCATGTTGCTAATAAAGAATTGTCCCGGAAATGGCTAGGCATTACCATTAAGTGAGTCAGTAATCCAAGAAGCATCAGATTTTTATTCAGTATTGTTAACTGATGAAAACTAGTGTATACATTAAAAAAGAGAGATTCGTGCACAGTTGAAATCTAGATATCTAAATATTGCCTGAAATGTGCTGTCATTTCAATATTTGTTTAATTCCCCAAATAAATAAAAGCAAAAAAGGAAAAGAAACATTATTTTAAATTGTTTTTCACAGATAACTAGGTATTCTTAATTGATTTTATTATTTAATTATTTGTATCTTTCATCCTTAATTTCATGAACCATAAATACCATTCTTATTTAAGATACTTATGCCCTTTGTCAAAATATTTGGATTCATGAAAGTTTTAACTAAAAGTATTCATAACAATGACCTGTTAACTGATGAAGTACCATTCAAACTTACATTCTCACACCGTATTACAGGCACCAGAAATGACATATTGCTGTATTGATGGCAGAACTCTAAAATAAGCTTATTACAACAGGTAGTAATAATAGTTATCATTTTGGTTGATATATTTATATTTCGCATATGCTTACTGTATATACTTACTGTAACGGCAGCCGGCTAGTTAAAACGCCTGTAACATTATCAAGAAAACAGGCACACTAAGTTGATATGAAGCATACGTAGCCTGATTGGTAAATAATTTGTTTTTAACACGAAATTCCTATATTTATTTCAAACTTGAGATAATCATTTACACGGATTTGTACCCACTCAAAATATTTCATGAAATGGGGAAAACAAGTCCAAAATTTCTAGTCAAGTCAGTAGACAGTAATTATATAACAATTGAATTTTCCTTTTTGAGTACTTAGAAATTGTTGACTAAGTTTATAACCTACCTGTAGTGATCAATAAATTTTAGATTTTCTGTCATCACTGTAGCAATCTGCCATCAATGGCACCGGTAATACATTTAAAGCAAACATCATCTGCGAGATGGTAATTCTTGTAATACATACTCGAAAAGAAGCTTTTAATGAAGGATATTATTCCATGTATTGGATTGAAAGAACAAAATGCATTTTCTTTTAGCTTGAACATGTCAAGTAATTATGCATGTTATTTGTCTCGGGGAAACATTAAAACAGAATAAAAGCCCAGAAAAAGACTGATTGAGACGAAACAGGAAACACGTCGACAGTTTAATGGGCCTTAAATATATTGTTACGTCAATTTAAGTGGAAATGGCACCGACATACACATTTTAAAGATTCTTATGCTTTGAGAATTGATTACAAGAAGAACTGAAGTACTAAAAGACGTTTCAAATAGTTCTTTATGCGCTTACCGTTACTTGTGGTTTCTCCTTTTGAGTTATTTAAAATGTTGAATTATTTTAAGATAGAAGTGACTGATCCAAACTTTTTCATCTTAGAATCGACAAGTATATTTGATGTACCAAGACGCAATGAAAGATTTGTATCGAAAGAACATTAAGAATGTGAATTGCCTTTAAGTTAGAAAATTAAATTAAAATGACAGTTATAAAACAAAAATGTTTTATATCTAAAAAAAAAACAGTGCATACTTTATAAAACTACGCAGTAAAATTTGTTGATTTTAATTATGTAACTTATACAGGCGTTTGAAAAGAATCCTGCTAAATGACCCCGCAGTAGGACTGTGTACAGATCCTCCACTAGTTACCACCGAAAATGAAACCACTGCATTTACCCGGAAGTATTGTGAAAAACGGAACGTAAAATATTGTTAAATTGCCCTCTGCTATAACGAAAAACTTGGGACACAGGCCAGGTATTCCATTTACTTGTGCAAAAGTATTCAACTAGTTTAAACATTTTTAATTAAGATGTTTGGATACCGACATTTATTTTGTTTATTTTCATTAAAGTTCGTCATCGCTGTCTGGAATGACCAATACATCTTAATATGGATCATAATTTGTAAATCTTATTGAAATCAGATACTAATCACACGCAGTCGGCATTAATTTAAATGTCACTGACAAAAATCAGATCGTCAATATCAATATTATATCAATTTTCTCAGCCGAAATGATCGCAATTTAAATGCATTGCAGTTTATTATTTGGCTTTGAGCATGACAAATGGTCAAATTAAGAGGGTCTTAATGCGAAACTTTTCTTGTAGTGTCAACATGTTATCTTAAATTTGATGAATGATCACTTTCGAATTTAAAACGATTTTATATAAACAGCAAGTATGATCATTGCAGTTATTTATTGTCTGCTAAGGTAACGGAAACAAAGATTGCATCATCGGTCAACGCGTTAACAGAAGACCTGGAATTGAGATTTATAGACCTTTACCCTTATATTTAAATTTTACTTAGTATTGTATCTAATTGTTTGCCAAACCAAACATTGTCCAATTCCCTAATGTGGCCTGACAAAAACAAGTTCTGATTACTTCTTTAATGCATCTGTGCTTTCTGTTATGTGTAAAATATGCAAATACGGTTTTTTTCACAATGCTTCTTTATTGAGCAATTGATTATTGGATAAATAATTAATTCACTCACTCGTGTGCACGCTTTCTCTTACCTGCATGCTTAAAGATATAAAAGGACTGAACGATTTATTTATCGAGTAGGTCTTTATCAGCCGACAAGACATGGCTTTAGAAAAATATCGCAATATAATGCTTACATATAATATGACTTAAAAATATTTGATGAAACAATCATATTCTGTTAAAAGAGCAAATAAATGTGCAATAAATGAAATGATATATAGGTAAACTGAAATGTTCACAGTAAACTACTGTAAAATTTATGACCAGCTTTTGAACTTGTACATTAAACAGAGATGTTGTTAATGCGTTTTGCAAGCAGCCTATAATAACAAGTGAACTTTCAACTAGATATAAGAAAAATGCTCATGAGAAGGATACATATCAAGAGAAGTCTAGATGAATTAAACTTGTAAATCCGACCAGTATTTCCAATATAAGATAAGTTTATATCGAAGATCTTTATCCATTTATTTAACTGATGTGTTTTATGGGTTAAAACTTTGACAAGAGGTAAAATAGGGCACTATATGACACATAAATCCCGAAAGATTATTTCCAGTCTGTCATGTCAAAAAACTTCAGTGGGGTCCCTTTCAATTGCAACTTATTTAAGATCATACATATATTTGATTTAAATTTAATCTTGTATATTATTAAGCTTAGGTCTGATCGAAACGCAGACTAAATTCCCAGGGACTAGACAAATAACATCACGCGCATAATAAATTTCAAATTCATTTGTATACAAACAAGAGTTGATTGCTAGTTATTACGGAACCGTGCTGTTTCTAAGAATTCACTTAACAGGCATCGACGTTGTTTCGTAAAAAAATGTTTATCTCAAGATAAAGGGCTGAGTAATTTCATTTTAAAGATTAAAGCAAACATGGGTCACTAGCATACTTTCATTAAATTATTAAAAAATAAATTGTCTAAAGTATTTTTTAATTTATTGTGATGTAGTTTATTTGAAATCAGAAAAAACATATCGAGGTTTCTATCTGCAAAAATACAAGAACAGGACAAAATTTTCACATGCCATGAACAAAATAAATCGGATTATAGTCGTTTTCAAAATAAATTTAATTTTAAATCGACAGAACATTCACTATTTATGGTCATTATATTTCTATAAATCATAAATGACAGCTGAAACCTCCGTAATTTTGATCTGTACAATGCTTGGGAAAAAAGTCTGATAATTTACAACAAAATGCAATGTCATGCAAACAACATGCAAATCTATTAAAGATATCACAATAATTATAAATGATGTTCTGAATTGAAGCGCAATTATTTATCATTTTGATGACAACTTAATTACACCCATCATGCATTTTAGGACTGACAACCAATATAAAATATATTGATATTAAAAGATATAATAGATAATGCGGTAAAGTTATTGAATTATTAAAAAAACAGATACTAACTAATCGTCAAACTTACAATCAAAGGGCAATCAAAGATTTAAAGATTTGCTAATATAATTGTTTGTCAATTATCAAGATCTTGTTTTATAGGACTTAAATTCATCCAGTATTGTTTTAATTTAATATTTGAGCCGTGCCATGAGAAAACCAACATGCATGGATCCGCGCAGTCTGATCAGGGCTTACAAACGCAATAACAAGTAGAGAAACTGTTAGCGAACGCAGGCTGGTCTGGATCCATGCTGGTCGCAAACACCATATATTTGTTTTGTCATGACTGGGCTCGTTTGTTGTCAGTTTACATACAAGGTATTATACATGTTGCCGTGTTGCTTTTTTCGCAAATTTAAGCTGTCAGTAACAGAGAAATGACAATGTCTAGAAGTCTGTTCAGTCATTTTTTTAATTATGTTTTATAATTTAATCTAATATGTCCTTTATAGTTGTAAGAATTGTAAATGAGAATTTCAATAACCGTCTGTCATCTTATTATAAGATACTTAAACACGCAATAATTACTTTCTCTCAATATGTTAGTGTCAAAATGAATATTCCATGCAATTGTTAAGAAAAACATCTGCTTTCCTTTAATTGATTGAGATAAAAGTTTAAGTGCCGTGCCAGAGAAAAGTTTGTACACAGGTCATGTGATTTATACTTAATACAGGCACATGTATGCATATATATTTGTGTCAATTAAATTATATATACCTGGTAATCGGAAAATGTTGCTGGTGGTAATATCGATTCAATGCCCGTATTGTATTATATTGTTTATTGTATTGTATTGTTTATTGTGTTGTATTGTATTGTATTGTATTAATAATAATAAAGGCTTTATTTAAACGAGGCTACATATTCGCCAACACGATCTTCCATATGTGTTGTATTGTATTCTGTATTTATTGTACTGCTCAAGACGTTGTAATTTTTGGGTCATGTTAAGGGTTTATTAGCCTAAACCAGTCTGTGGATGTTCATATATGGATTTTGAAATAAAGAATTCTTCTTCTTATCATTTTGAGGTGATAATTGTATTTTAAGGAGTAAGAAATTTAAGTCATAGACTTACAAACATACAAACATATCTGTTGTCCTCAGTTAACTTAAAACGATTGCAAGTAAATTACTTATGTCAGAAGTTCTTACATTCATAAATTATTTACAAAGATTAGCTTAAATGACATGTGATAATGTTTTTTAGTAAATAAGTTAATAATTAATTTATGATAATTTCAATGCAAAGTAAATAACGGACTTTCGGTTTTATTTCGCATATACTATTAAATTATTACACAACCGGCAGTTTCTTTTACTTTTCAATAATTGAAAAGATATATCAATCATGTTTTAAACTATTCATGTATTCTCTTTTATCTAAAAAAAAACAGGCAAAAAATGTTGCACATTATATGTCTATACGAAACAAAGATTTTGTACCAGTATATAATTTTATAATTTCGTAGTAGACAAAAAGAGTATTGCAAGATAATATATAATTTCCCTTTCATTATACTGCAGAAAAGTGTTATTTTTGTCTACCGGAATAAAACCAGGAAATAATTCTAAGCACCTCTATGATTAGAATAGTCTGGCTCTAATATTCGTCTGGAAAATTATACAACTCAACAGGTCTTTATTAATGATGGTCTGTGTATTGCAATTTATAAAATGATACAAATGGGACCGTCTGAGACCGACAGGAAGATGCAAGGAATCCATATGCTCAATAAAATATCCTAAGATAGAAAGAAAAAAATCCCTAAAGAACGCCCAAAACGACAAAATTGATTGAGCCTGCATTCTTCATATTTTGTAACATATACACACATTACTTTTTTAGTGACTGTAAGGGAAATAAACACAGATATAGATTTTATCGATGAGTTTAATTTGGCACTAATGTCATTAAGGAAAATTTAACCAGCAGATCTAACAGCTGGTCTTCAATTAAATCTTACTCTGTAAAATATCTTAATTGAACTTTTCCGTATTTCAATCTGATCAAAACCATTCACCAATTTGAGGATTTTTTTCCCCAAAAAACTATATATTGACCGAATTATGAACAGCTTTTAATTTATGTATACAGTTATTTCTTTATTCTTTTATGGCACTCTCGTCAGATTTATGTTTATTTCCTTTTTTGTGGGAGTGGGGTGTGTGTGTGTGTTGTTGTTGTTTTTTTTTTACTTTTTTTTTCTTTTTGTCCATTTTCCCTGTTGGTAGCCTTTCCGATAGTTCTGTGTATTCATTGTATTCATATGTTAGATTTCCTGTAATTATTACTTTCTTGCAAAAACATGAATTATATAATATTTCAAAATATATTTTTGATAAAATAACAACATTTCTAACTATTCTATAAAATGTAGGACATAACTCTCTTTAGATGTTATAAATAGTCTGTATTTTGACAGAAATGTGTATTTGACAGATATTAATACCTCAGTATCATGAAATAAAAACAGATGGTGCATATGTTATAAAAGATTTACCACCTCGATCCCTAAGATATGCAGACATGCTAATTTTAGTTCATTTCTCATCCAACGTAAGATGAAGTATTTGTTTTGCAACATTATGGTGTTTACCTTATGTTATAAACTAACATAATAATGATGCATTTATGTGAGAAGAACTTTTCGTAGCAACGTTTGAAGTAAAATGATGAAATGTGATTGGTTTTTTTTGTTTGTTTTTTTTTTTGTTAATTTTCATTTTGTTTAGTGCATGTTTGATGCATGCATGAATATAATGCATGATAAATGTATTGTATTATGTTTGATAAATGTTGATAAATGTATAATTGTATTATGCATTATAAATGTATATTGTACGGTATAAAGTAGGATGTCCTCGACCTTCATATACCTACGGAGGAGAAAGTAAATTAATATAGAAACTTGGTAAAAAAATATAATAATTTGTAATAAATAATATTGATTTGGTTTGAGAAACTATAAAAAAAGCGTTTCAAAATATATCAAGATAGAAATGGTTGATTCAATGTTATATTGAAATCCTAGTTCTAGGTGTTTACCTAACTTTATGATTTAATGACAAAAAAAATCTAAAACTATTATAAAAACATCCGAACTAGGTGTATTACACAGTTCGAGAGATTATTATTTTTCAATACTTAAATGTTTTATATAATAAAAACACGTATTTTATATGAAAGGAATAATGTAAATATCTCTCGTTTTGTCCTGCTTTTACAATTTGTCTGTTAACGTAATTGTGTGGTATGATCTCCCTAATAACAGACATCTCTACAACTAGGTAGACCTGGAATTCTAATTAAAGCCATGAGTGTTCTGATTGAAAGATGGTTTAACCTCTTTTCTAACCTTAATCTTTTCAAGAAACGGATCATGTTATTGTCCCAAATGCTAATTAAATATTATATGTTCAGTTGAATGTTACAGTTCATTGCAGTTTCACCAATTACTGGTTTGTCTCCAGCCTTTGAATATTGAATATCTCAAACAGGTCTTGTATTTTTCTGTTGTTCATCTTGTAATATTCTAATTATGTGTTTTTCGTACATTTTTTAATTGTGTTATTGTTAATATTCATTTTTGAAAAACATCTACCATCGCATACTAAGTATATCTTTTATAGGTATATATATAGGTTAGAACTTACAATTACCTAAAACATAATGCTGTTTGTTTAAATATCTTTTATTATGAAAAAATAGAGCATTATTTTTGAGAATTTAAACTCGTTAATTCGCCATTTGAGTAATTTTCAGCATGATATTCAACCGTTTGTATGCCGGCCAAAATTATGTGTTCCTGACTACTTATTATTTTTAAAAAAAATAAGAAAAAGGGAGAGTGTCAAATACCTTGGTACCTTCCATGACGCTTAGGTACTCGACGTCTTCTCTGGTACCAAGGTGTTTGCAAAGGTTACTATGGTCACTCTTGGCACGCTCATAGTTTAAGACATAGCTTATTCGCTATATGCCTTTCTATGAAATCGTTTTAAGTATTATATTTAATCTTGCACTGCAAGAAATTATATAGTGGAAAATGCGTATATCATTCTTACAAATATTAATATATTAGTTAAAACCTTTTATTTATTCCTCTTAGCAAGTAACGTTACCGTTATCAATAATTTACATATGTAATCTTTGCATAAAACAGCATACTTTAGATTTCTTTCACCAAAACCATATGGTTTCCATATTTCAACAACATGTTTAGCATTTATAAATATTGATCAATGTCATCATTTTTCTGCACTGTAGGTAGAAATTGTGGCCACATGGGATGAAAAGGGATAAGGACGATAACTTTTAAAAGTTTTATTGCGATATACATAAAAGGTACTGAATAAAAAAGAAATTCTCACAACGTTTGGTCTATATTAGACTGTATACGGTTTCTATACACTGATAAACTTATGTTAATTTAAACAAAAGACTGGCCATCTTGCCACACAGGTACAGAGGGAAGAACAGACACGGAAGCCAATTTTAAACCAGCTGTGATAATAATGGATGATAAACCTATGCTGATGCATTCAGAAACCCCAACCATTGTTTTAAAATGAAGTGTTTATTTTCAAGTAAAGGCCAGTTTAATATAACTTTTTCTTTTAAATAAAAACAAGATCATTTTAAACCTTCATTTTAAACTGAGTCTCGTACGATCCAATTGGCAAAGATATAGTTTTCGAATGCTTCTGATTTAAATTTTCAGTGTTAGACTTAACAACGGTTTGGAAAATATCACCCACACTCGCCCACTTTCTAATCAAAAGTCGTTTATGTTGGGTAACGGGTGGTTGTTATGTTGAAGTATTAACACTTTAGTTGGACCTGATATGATGTGATGTGATGTAAACCAAATTTATAAAGGATAAAATCCATTCAATTTATTATTTAAAGATATCTTTACAGCAGCTTATATCAAATGTGATATTGTAACAACATTGTTATTTTCGCATTAATAAAAAGTGTCGGATATTTAATGATTTGTAAATGTTATCTTGATGACAATATCATATCTAATTTTAAAATAAAACGGACAGATAGTATACGTCGTTCATCGAAATATTTGATAATACCCGATCATTTTTATCAGATGTAAAATGTATATTTAATATAATGCACTTAACGTTCTTGTCTACATACGTCATGTAAGAATTGTTATGTACTCATTGAAAAGTAGCCAGACACATTATAAGATAAATTGTAATTTTGTTCTTATAAATTTTGCTGGACAATGAAATATTTTGTCTGTAAAATATCGGAAAATATTTCCAAGCTGTTATCGCCCCTGTGATTAAAGTTGTAATGTTTTGTACGCATGAGTGTAGGTTGTTTAAATATCAACAAGTACAAGTTGAATTCGGTTTGAATTTAACAATTTTGAACATTGCAAAATGACTTAATAATAGCTGGTAAAGGGAACATATTAACGTTCTAAAGATGCTGTTCATATCCATATAGCAATGATAATATTTTTTTATCCTTTAGGATCTATACATTTATAATAAAGTTTTGTCAAACAATATGTTATGAATACATGCAAAATAAACAAATTGGACATTTAAAAAAAACAGCAGTATTATAATTGATCAAAATAATGATTTATCAACGCATATCATTCTTCAGATTTTCCGCGTAACATGTTTGAAATATTGCATAGTGTGCAACAAGTAGTGCACGCTACATTTAACATCTATGCGCAGATTTTATACCAGAGGAGACGCAGAATTTCAACATGGGATGATGCGAATTTTAGATGGGTTTGGCAATGTTAAGTTCTCTTAAAAGGGGCCGCCCATTAATCAATTGTGCCAAATACCTTATTTTGTGTGTTTTATTTTGACGGGGGGTTTAATTTGATATTCAATCAGTACCTTGGGGCTTAAATCCCAATCTTGGTAGTTTGCTCAAAAAGGTAGTCAAAATGGGTAACCTTTTCAAAAACGATAAAACTCCCCCCATATGTGAATATTTTGTAAATAAACAAACAAAACAAACAAACAAATTGGTTTTTTTAAAAAACAAACGTAAATTAATAAAAAACAAAAAAGATGGAAAAACAAAACCAAACCCAAAAATAGGATTTTAAATTTAAAGACAAGCAATAAAAAAGAAAATGGCAATTAAATAAATTAGTTTTGCAAAAATATAATTAAAATAAAATTTAAAAAGCTACAAATAATGTACGTATAAAAAGTAATTAAATTAATTAATTATATGTGTTTATCAAAATCATATACGAACACTACTAAACAATTCTTTCTTTGATTTCAATTAAATGACTTTCTAATACGTAGTTTAGTTTTTCTAGACTCGTGTCATACTTGGCGGATATGCATGCCAACATGACTGTCAAACTGTCTTGAGTGAGAATCTCGCTGAAAAAATTACAGCACATAATATACCACGTATGAACAGACGTTCGATTTTTTGTTTTGATATAATGCACTTCAATAGTAATGAAAGAGTTTGCATTTTTTATAGGGTTGAGTTTGTTTTTTGTTTTGTTTAAGACATAACAACAGCAAAATTTTATGAAAAAGAACCAAAAATGCATGCTCGGCACCATCATAATTTGCAGAGGTGTTACTTTAATCTTTAATTAAAAGTGATCTTTTGACAACATACCGTGCAGAAGTGTTTTCGTTCAATTTAGTAGACACGTTTGCAGAAAGGTATTAAAACAAATCTATTAAATAGTATGCCATAAAAATGAGAAAATTGTATTCGAACTGTTTTGTGATTTGATATAAATGTATCTAAGCACAATCGAACAGAAAGTAATTCTAATATATAGCAATTTATTAGTCGTCAGTACTTATATACAATACGGTATTCACTTAAGCCATTCAAGCAATAGATAGTTTGTACAATTCTATTAAACATTACATTTATTTCAATTTTTTTTTCTCAAGTGATTGTACAAGGAAGAACCGTTTGCTGATTTTGTAAGAACTCGCAGTTCGACGCTTTAGCTACTTTTGTACTAATATTTGATAATATTTTGTACTAATATTTAATAATATTTTGTTATAAATGTGAAAAGAGCAATAAAATAGAGGATATTTGTTTAGTTCAGTGTAAGATCGGAATATATTTCACCGAGTGAGCACCAAAAGGTATATTTCACGAGTGGCGCAGCCACGAGTGAAATATGAACTTTTGATGTTCACAAGGTGTAATATATTTCGATCTTACACTAAACTAAACCAATTTTTTTATTATATGCAAAGAAACGTTTTAAAAAGACATTAAACCTAATACTGCATGAAAAGCGCGGCAAATAATAATACAACGTGACGTCATTTATGACGTCATGTCATTAAGTTGGTACCCAGTTCTGTGTACGCTGGTATTTCACTGAAACAACGTAAGGGGCTTAATTTCAAACAGTGAAATTACCAGTTTTAAATCACTGATATATTTTAATAAACCACCGAAAAGCATGTAATAAATATGTTATAATCAAATGGATTATAAACTTACAACTTTGTTTAATCAAATTATTAGTTGAAAAGAATCTATTTTCTTATTAAAAAAAGATGTGATCAATTGTCATCGATTAATACAATTTACTTACGAGTACAAATATATTTACAGTAGTTATAAAATTGCTTTACTTTGAATTTGATAAAATTATCTTCGTATTATCGTCAAGGTAAGTAAATAATCATCCGTTCAGAATCTGGATCTTGATCAAATGATCTTGATTTTACTTTCATTGCCATATGAAACTAAAATTGATCGTACTAGGTTAAAATAAAATGGTGCATAAGCAAAATGTAAAACAAATGGCTGAATTGCAAAGAAACAACCCTACTTTGGGATAAAATTGTGGAATAATAATACAAATATAAGAATAATTGATCATAATAACGATCTTTCAAAGGATCAAGTTCAAGTTCAAGATCAGTTTTTTCGGATCTTTTAAACGTCTATAGCATGTAAGGTAACAATAAGATGTTCCCGAAATTTTATAAACATGCTATTTCAAGTCCACTTTTTTTAGTTAGTATTCAATATTAAATCTATGACAAAACATAGATCGTACAGTTCTTTTTTAATTTTCTATCCTGATCTTGATACTTTAATCTTAGTGAGCACGGGACCTGATTATTAGAATTAAAAAGAAACGAAACATTGATCATGATGCCCATGAAAACACTTAAAACGAGTTAAAATCTGTTTGAAGAATTTCAATTGGAAACATGCATTTTACGAGAAACAGTGATTCCTTTAATATCGACGCGGCGAATAAGAGACATTTTACTACGATTCATAATCGTTATTACTGGATTTAAAGATCTAAATTCAACTTTTTCTTGTCTTAAAGAATCAAGTTATTACATGTTTTCACTTCCACTGAAAAAATTAGGAGAGACTTAAAGTGATAATGGAGCATTTTGCATTGAGGCAAAACGAGAAACATGTCGATGGTTTGGTGAGACCATTGTATACTATTTTGTTAATTTTAAGTTGAAACACCATGAATAAATGCTATAATTTAGTATAAATACTGTAAATACAAGATAAAGATAATTATTGTATTAGATGGCTTAACACAGAGAATAGGAACAATTATTAATTCCAAATATCATGTCTTAAAGAAACTGTTTCCCTTTAAAGATCCTGTAACACAAAATTTTTATGGTTTTATATGATAAATATGATGCTCAAATTAAGATAAATAAATTTTGTAAGTTTCAAAAAGCATTATTTATAAAGGTATTACCGAATTTAATATTTCATGTAAATAAAGGGAGGCAATAAAAAAATTATTTTCTATAAAGTTTAAGCCAAATTTTTCAATAAGAAATGAATGCATATAGTTTTATGATTACATTTAATATGTACAAATATTTGCAGTACATATTTTACATATTCGTCGATGTTTGAAAATTGTTTTATAAGCATAATTATATACATATATATAATTTCACTTAAGTGTGGTATACAACCTCATTAACAACATACAGGATCTTTAAAGTTTTAATTTATCACTTTATAATACATCATCAAGTGTGTCGAGGAAAAATCGATGATACAAAATGAGACATAAGGAAATCAATGTGACAATTTTTCAATGAGTTATATTTTTCAAAGTTATTAAGCTTTCTTAATATCATTTTAAAGAGTAGTGCAACAACACTCGATTTGTTTCGAGTCTCAGTGTTCTTGTATTTTCTTGTCCTTAGGGAAAATAGATTTCAATACTTCAATACTTTTAATCTTGAATATTGAATACTAATGAAGCCGGTGCTATGGAGCGTGAGACAATGATGTGTGATTATTTTTCTAAAACATCAATCGAGCGGGCAATTTTTGTCGTACTATTTTCATAGTTCTCATTCAAACTGAGCATGCATCAATAAGGAAACTTCAACACGACAAGAACTAACAAAAAATCATGAAAACAATACACTGCGGTTCTTGTTTGAATATCGCTTTAATTATATTCTTAATCACATAATTCAAAACG
Source organism: Ruditapes philippinarum (assembly GCF_026571515.1). Classification (NCBI taxonomy): domain Eukaryota; kingdom Metazoa; phylum Mollusca; class Bivalvia; order Venerida; family Veneridae; genus Ruditapes; species Ruditapes philippinarum. The sequence goes on from NW_026865005.1 coordinate 39,596, forward strand.
AAGGAAGCAAACCAATACCAGATAGTCCCTCCATTTTGGTACCATTTAAATACAGGCACGTTTACACTTTTGCGCTTACCAGCCACAATCCTTCAAACTATTCTCGTTCGTTGCCTTATTCAAGCCTTAATACTGTGTATGTCTGCTGGCACTGTCAGAATCAATTTGTAATTCACATGACCTCAAATCATCAGTACAACACTACTAAGTCTTCTTGTATTTACAAAAGAACAAGTCTATTGAGAACATTAACAAACAAAAATATCCCTAGCAGCTTAGCAACGTTTATATGCGTAGGTTTAAGACACGCAATTTCTGTGCAACTGGAAGAGTGGATACCTTCTGTAAATAAGCAAATTTTCCGATTTATCAGTTTTTGAGCTTCATTTTGCACAAACATGTAAGATATTTTATATAAGATATGGTTAAAAAACATTCAGTTTCATTTAGTAAACGTAGTTTATGAGAAAATTGAATATGATATTGAGTGGAACATCCAGTATCAACCAATACGTCAATTGGAAAAAACATATAACACTGTATTGGCGTGTTTGAAAATGTGTACATTCATCCAAATTATTGGTTTATTTGATAGCTAAATTGTATTTTTTCTCTTTATCTCCGGGAGGATATTTTTAAATGATAGTGTCATATAAATTAATATTATAATTATGACAAAATTACATATACTTCTACTGTTTAGACAAGATATTGTAATAAACGAAACATCTTAAGACATCGTCAAATATCCTATCAAAGGATCGCTTTGATAAACGTATAGGAATTACTGTCAAGAAGACACCGTTTTTTATAGATACATTTTACAACTTTATCACATTTCCAAGGAGATGCCAATGATCAACAGCACGATATGCTAACGTGCTTTGAATTTTTTTGATTTTTTCTTATAATAGATCTGCATGATTAGCGGTAGATGTCTGGTAGAAGAAATAGGTCTTTTTGTGTGGCTCTTTTTACACGGTTTCTGGTAATAGATACTTTTGTTTACTCCAGAATCGAAGAGCATGGTTCTAAAGGCACACCGACACTGTAAAGCGACGATGGCTCCTTATAATAGCAAAATAAATAAACTTGATTGTCCATATTGCGCGTACCAAATGACAAATGAAAGCAATGGTGTTTTTTCTCAATATTTGTGATATGATCCGAAAATGAAGTTATAGTGCCGAAATAAGTTTGACAAAGTTTGTTACAAATTACAATGTGGGATATGATATAATTATATACATGAAGATAAGATGAATAATATATATCTGTTGTTGTTTTTGTTTTTTTCAGATGGACATGTAATTAATTTTTTCCAAGCAAGAAAAAAGTAGGCTTATGTTAATAACATGGAATAAGGTAAGTCATTGTAACACATATATCAAACAATTTTAAATTTACTATAAAAACAAATCAATCAATTTCCGTGCATGGCAGATTGATTGAAAAAGACGATGACTTGAAATAATATTGCAATGTAACGCTTTTCATATCAAATGCCATTAAAATATTTGAAGAAACAAGCATGGTTTGTCCAACAAGTATTTACATATGCAATAAATAAAATGATAAATCGCTAAACTACAATCTCCACTGTAAACTACTGTATAATTTATTATCGATTTGTGACCAGCTTTTGAACTTGTACATTAAACACACATGTTATTAATGTGTTTCGCAGCAGGCACTGCAATAACTTATGAATAAAGGTATTAGAAAATACTCCCGGGAAGGATAAATGTCAAAAGCCTTAACAGGCCACTCACACACAAAGTTATGTTAATATGGGATTTTTATATCCATTTTTTTACCGTTACGTTTTATAAATTGAATTATTTTTCTTTTTTCATTTATTTTTATTTTTCTTCGGAAATGCATTTCAGAATACCATTAGCTTAATTGCATCTTGGCCAATAAATATTACTGAAAGGCATTTCTAAGCACTTCCTCAAAATTGGTTTGAAATAAAAAAGAAACTTATGTTCTTTAATTGATTCAAACTAAGGCGATGAACATACACGCGGTGAACATATGTTGCTGTTTTATAAGATACTAGTAAACATATCCAATTATGTGACTCAAAAACAAAGATATATTTATTTATATATCACACTTGTAATATATTAAATCAAATCCTGTGTAATGTTGATATTGACGATTTTCGATTGATTTGTTTTTTTATCGAGTTATAAAAAAGTGTTACGTTCGCCATTTCTTATTATTGACATATATCTTGTCCAAGAAAGGTAATTGTTTGTTTGATTGTTTGTTTGTTTCATTTTATACCTTTTCCCAACAGTATTTTAGTCATATAGGTGGGTAGTTTCCTAACAATCGTTCCTGGAGAGTAACACCAGTACTAGACTACCTTTCTCCGCGCTAAACTACCAAAGCATCTCCCTGGGATCGAACCCACGCGAGAGAGGTAAGAAAGGTAATAGAGCTCGCCATAGTTCGCCTTATTTCACTTTCATAATAATCGTATCAAATAAAGTCTACGACATGTCTTAAATTATAACTTATAAATATTTGATTTAGATTTAATCCTGTCTTTCATTAATCAGTTCAAGTCTAATAGAAACGTAGACTAAATTCCCAGACACCAAGAAAATTACATAACGCATCAGCCAATTTTCAAATTGACTTATAAACAAATATAATGAGATTACTTATCATGACGGAATCATGCTGTTTTAAAAATTCACTTAATAGACATCGACGTTTGTTTCGGTAAAAGTCTTAGTCTCAAGATTATGGTAACGTTTGTTTTTACGTTAAGTTTACTATAAGGTTTTAAAGCAAACTCGGGTCGTCACTACCTTATTTTTATTAAATTATAACAAAATAAATTGTCGGAAGTGTGTTTTAATTGATGGGTAATATTCAGGCATGCAGTTTACTTGAAGTCAGAAAAAAATCATTTCAGGTATTTTTTCGATAAAAAACAGAATTACCAATGAACGCCCAAGATGAGAAAATTGAAAATGTTGCAGGCTAGGTTTGATTGTGTCTGTTCATGGACTGTACTGAAAAGTGCAAATTACCGCCCACGCCACTAGCGCCGGCTTAACCACAATTCAACATTTAAACATAAAAATGGTGACATTTTGAATTTTGAAACATCCGCAGATACATGTATGTTCATTCGGCGGTAATCATGGAACCTTCATTTTGCAATTTCACGAAAAGCAGCGTATGGTTCCCAAGTAAAAGAATGCATGTGCCCTAAACGAGAAAACTAATGCGACATAACCACATCATTTTTATATGTCATGAAAAAAATAAATCAGATTATTGACGCTTTCAAAATAAATTTAAGTTTTATTATTAGTCAAGGCAGACATTCACTATTAATGCTTATTATATTTCTATAAATCATAACTGACAGCTAAAACCACTGTTAATATGATCTGTACAATGCACGGGATAAAAGTCTGATAATTTACAACAAAATGCAATGTCATGCAAGTTACATGCAAACCTATTAAAGATATCACAATAATTATAAATGATGTTCTGAATTGCAGCGCAATTATTTATCATTTTGATGACAACATAATTACACCCATCATGCATTTTAAAACTGACAACTAATTTAAAATATATTGATATTGTAAAATGCAAGAGATTATGTGGTAGAGTTATTGAATCATTATAAAACATATAAAAAATAATCACAAGATTGACAAATTATTTTTTTGACAAATAACGATTTAATGTTGCTTATATAATTGTTTGTCATTTTTCTAGGTTTTATTTAAGGGGACTTAAATTCATCCTGTTTTTGGAAAATATTTTTTGTGAATTTGCATACAATGTATTACACTTTGTATCACACATTGATAAGTAAAATGTTGACGGTTTGCTTTTTTTTCACAAATGATTCCCGTCAATAATAGAAAAATGGTAATGCATAGAATCTGTGCAGGCATTATTATTTTAAAGTGTGTTATAATTTTTTGTAATAAGCTCTTAACGGCTAAAACAAATTAAATTACCACGTATTATCATAAAATTAAAAAAAACAACATAAAAACGTTATCCAAGATGCAAAAATGCATGTATGTTGGTGAAATAAGAACAATACGAATACTTTTTACAACTAGTTTTTAAGAAAATAACAAAAAGGCATACTATTAATTACTTAGAATACTGTAGATGAAAGTGCCATAACAAAGACAATACAAGTTACATATACGACATAAGGTGTTTTTTTTATAATTAATATAGGCCATTGTATGTATATATTTGTATTAACGAAGTAATATATAACCTGAAATAGATATAGAAATATGTTGTTGGTGGTAATATCATATTCAGAAGATGTTATCTTATTAGGAATAACAAATTTAAATCATTGTCTTACATTGTTACATATATTGCCCGTGTGCCCTGTCATGTCTGGTGTCCTGCTGGGCTCCTTGCTGGTGGTTCTGTGTTGGGGATGTGTTCGTTCTATGCCACCCTTCCTTGATGATCTTGTTTTTCATATTTTACAAGCATACAAACATACTGGTTAGCCAGTTAATTTACAAGTTAATTATGAGTAAATACATGTGTATATAAATATGAATTACACAGTTTAATTATGGGTAGTGCAATTTAAGACAACCGACAACATCATTTAAATATCAATGATTGGAAAGATATCAAGCAAGTTATAAAATATTCATTTATTCCGTATTATCTATTATTTAAGAAAAAATATTCTTGGAAATTGCATGTCTACAAGAAACAAACCTTTTTGTACGGGTACATGTATATATTAAATATAGTTTTTAGTAGACAGAGCGTTATTTTAAGACTTTGGAATAATTTCCCTATCATTATACTGCAGAAATGTGTTATTTTTTAGATTAAACCAGGAAATAATTCATAGCACCTCTATGATTAGTATAGTCTGGCCCAATTAAACTTTTTGTATAATCGTCTGGAAAATTATACAGCTCAACAGGTCTTTATTAATGATGGTCTGTGGATTGCAATTTACAAAATGATACAAATGGGAACGTCTGTTGGTGAATGAACACAAATATAGATTTTATCAATGGCTATTTGATAATATCTGTCATTTATTCCATTATTTTGTCAAAAATCTGATCTGCAATTCAAGTGCAATTAAAGTAAATTGATATCGTTTTTTTTCTTTTTTAGAAGAAGTAATTGACCTTGGTTGAGTGCGAATGCAGTTACTTAATTTACTAGTATTAATATATTTATATCACAACAGATGAAAATAAAATAAGGTATAGCATTTTACAAACTCAATTATTAACCCTTTCGTAAATTGTTTAGACTACATATATATATTATTTATTTGTAAGTATTGTCTTTTATTTCAGCAACTTCAAAATCAGCATATTCAAAACTTAAGAAACTACATTTGGAAGTATTGTCATACTAGTCTTAACACGTGTGTATGTCAGAAAGACTCGACTTGAAATAACCTCCTGCTCCGACGCATTTGTCTGTTCATGTTTTTTTGTTTATTTTTCCCCTTTTCTGTCCGGTGTCCTGCTGAATGCCTTCCTGATGGTTATGTGCAGCTGGAAGCTCTCGGGGCTGAGAACGTGGCATTTTGTTATTTGTCTTTGGATTTATGTCCGCTGTAATCCCTCTTTTCTTGCCAGCCAAAAAGCATTAATGGAATAAAATTTCAAAACATAGATTTTTTGCTTTTGATAAAATACCAACATTTTGATAAAATACACAACTAACCTGTAAAATGTAGGGCATAACTCTCTTAATATGTGATAAAATAGTCGTTATTTTGACAGCAATGTGTATTTGGCAGATATTAATACTACAGTTTCATGAAATAAAAACAGAAGGTGCATATGTTGTTACAGATTATACAACCTCAATCTCCAAGATATGCAGACATGCTAATTTTAGTTCATATCTCATTCGGTGTAATATAAAGTTTTTGTTTTGCAATATTGAGGTGTTGATCTAATGTTATAATATAATAATGTAATTATGTGTGAAGAACTGCTGTTAGTATATTTCGTAGTAACGTTTTTAGTATTTAGATAAAATATAAATATGTATTTTGGTGCATATATGAACTCTATGGTTAATTAATGTATTGTACGTTATAAAGTATGATACCTAGGACCCACATATACATATGCACGAAAAAAAATAAATTACATGGAGTATTTATAAAGAAATAAATAATGATTAAGTCTGAGAAACTATAGATGAAGCGTTTCAATGTATATCAAGAAAGAATAGTCAATTTGATTTCTTACGGAAATCCTAGTTGTAGGTGTTAACCTTACTTTATAATACAAACACAAAGATAATTAAAATCTGATGCTATAATTAATACAATTCAATTAGGTTCAATTAGACAGATTATTTTTTTTGTATTAAAGTCTAATTGTATAATACTTATATACTTTATATATGAAAGAAAATGAATGCATGTAAATATCACCTTTACAACTTTCTTTACAAATTGTCTGTTAATACAATTTTTATTTGTTTGGGTCGTCAGACCAAACAAATAATGGTAGCGAAATTTCAGAGTCTAATGTTCTTAATTGCAAATGCCGAAAGTAGTCCACTTTTTTGAAGCGGTTACTTCCCTTTTGTATGTACACTAAAGCCGAAAAATTCAGGGGAGATCACTGCGTAAAGATGGTCAAAGACAGGCGCATCAATTTTCAAGCAAAGTAATTCCCGAATGGTCGAAGATTTCTAATATTGTTTTCTGGTATTTTCTGATCGAAAATAACTAAATACAAAGCGGACATTCAATCTCTGACACAGAAGTTTATGACAAACCTAACAACAAGTAGTTCTCAAAACAGCTTAAAACTAGCGATTTAAAAGAAAGAAATATTTTATTTTGTTACAAGTATCCAACAAATTACAACGCATTTAAAGCTAAACAATAGCGTTGGCTTATAGAATTGTCAATAAATGCACAATCACAAATTACGCGGATGAATATGATTTTATCAATGAAAATACTATTTTTAGCCATGTAGATTACCGAATACTACACAAACCGAGTAGTGGAATATATAGATTCTACATGTCGGACTGTTTGGGCGAGAGGATTTTCGCTAAAATATTTACTTCAATTTTAAACAACAGGTTTACCCTGAACTAAATACCTCGAAATTAATAAGGATTACAAACCTGAATGCAATGGAAGTTCTAAATTTAGAATGACTTGATATTATTCAGACATTTGTGTATAACTTCTCCGTGGTACAGTGGTAACGCGCTCGCTTAGTGAGTGAGAGGTCTCGAGTTCGAATCCCAGTCGAGGAAATTTTTTTTTGTTAAATTCTTTTTTTAATTGTTTTTGTTAAGGAAGTAGCCATGATTTACAAGGATAAAGTGTGGCTGTCGTAAAAAAAGTACATAAATGATTTTTTGATGCAACTCTAGTTATGCAGAATTCCGTATGTGCCTTACAAAATGAATTATAATACATAAAAATAAACTTATACAGGAAAATGCATACAGATATACAGTACGATTTAGATTGCAAAGATCAGAAAAATACCAAAGAACTTGAAGCCCTTTGATTCTTTATAAATATACATGCTTATAGTAAGCTTCAGGATTATTTACATCTGTGTTACAACAGTTAAAAGTCGTTACAAGCCCTAATTTAGAATAATATGGTTTTCTTCAGGCCGTTCACATATAAATTTAACCGGGGCTGAAGGGTTTTCGGGCTCGCTTAGGAAGCGAGAGGTCTGGAGTTCAAATCCCAGTAATATTTACTTCAATTTTAAACAACAGGTTTACCCTGAACTCATTTTTTTAAATTGTTAAAGTCAAATAAACATTGGATTGAATATCAGTGTTGCAATTAGTCTTATAGCCAATTTACTACAATTAAAACGCTGGAAAGCATTGGTGGCACTAAACATATAATCTCACAACCTGCACCTTTCTTACATTCTGAGACCCAAACAAATTCAGCGCCTTCTGTGCTTTGATTGTTGTATGATATCCGAATTAACAAACATTTCTACAACTCGGTAGCTCTGGAAATCTAATTAAAGCCATGATTGTTCTGCATGAAAGATGGCTTAACTTATTTCCTTACCTTAATTACTTCAAGAAACGGATCATTTTCTTGTCTAAAGTATGTTAAAAATGAATAAAAAATCAAATTTGTGTACTGTACCCTGCTGTTAAACTAATTACTATTTAAATATTGAATACATTTTGTTTTTATTTTATCTCACATTTATCTTGTATTTTTTCTAACGCCGTGTTCTTTGTTACATTCTGTTTCATGTTTTTTTGTTGTTTTTTTTTTTTTGGGGGGGGGGGTTGTGTTTTTTGTTGCAATTATTTCATTTTTGAACAAGTTATCATTGCATATTTGTCTTGAAGTGTAGCATTTGTCAAAACTTGCACAGTACTCGTGTATAAATATTTATCATTTTGATAGTTTAGTTTAAACTATGTGGATTTGTTAACACACCTTTAGGTACGTTAATTAATCCATTGCGTTATTTGATATTTAACATTTTATTTTCCGGATAAGATCAAAATCATCTCTTCCTGATAATGTTGTCACATTTTCCCAATATTTTCAAAGTAAAAAAAACGAATGACACTCAAATAGCTATGTAACTAATGCTGAGATACTAGGCGTCTCGTTTGATACCAAGCTGGTGTTCAGACATAAAGGATCTGTGAAAACGGTTAAAGGAATATACGAGTATTTGTGACCATTTGTTCTTAATACTTGAAAATATTGCTGCACAATATATATAGTATTTTTCTTGTAAAAATGCGCAGCAATTTTACACATAAAGAACCTCCTTAGCATTTAACGTTATTAATTTGAAAATAAAACGTTTACATAAAACAGCAAATTTTACATTTCTTTCACCACAACCATATGTTTTCTAAATTTCAACAACATTTTTGGCAGTTTAATAGCCATCTATAAATATTGATGAATGCCAAAATTTCTCTGTACTGTAGGTGGAAATAAAGAGAAACTTATGTTGGTTTAATTAAGTGATGGTGGCCTCGTGGGATGAAAGTATATAAGGCCGATGCGTATTCACAATTTTATTGCAATGTGTACATAAAAGGTTCATAAAATGAAATCTCTTAAAATAGAGAGAAATAGAATCTCTACAAAACTTCAAATATTGACAATATTGCAGAGCTAGACAAGGACGTTACTGGAAAATGCAAGGTACAGTCCACGCCCCTTAGCACCGGCTTTAACAGAATTCAACATTTAACAAGAAATGTTTTTTCCGACACCGAATTAAAGGCGTTTGCAAAGGTGGCATATAAATATGTAGCAGATTGAAAACTACATTAAAGACTTCATCTCAAATTTTCATGATCTTAGAACATGATAACAAACATTTTGGGTCACCGATCTCATTTTTGAGTTATCTGTCCTTGACGAACATGATGATACACTTTCTGTAATACATTTAAACTAAATAAACTGATCGTAATTTTAACAGAAGGCAAACTTTATTGCCACACAGGTACAGAGAAACACGGAAGCCAATTTTGTAATCAGTGTGTGAGCCAGCTGTGATAATAATGCATGACAAACCAATACTGGTGTTCAAAATGCACTCAACAACCATTGTTTCACAATGATTTTTTTTTTCAAATAAAGGTCAGTTTAATCTATCTTTTTCTGTTGAACATGCATTTACATTTCACCTGCAACATATCGATGCAGTTCATCTTATTGTTTGATGATAACATATACCACGCCATTGTTTGTTTGTTTGGTTTCTTTCTTCTTTTTTTCTTTTTTTATTTAAATTAATCAGAATCTGATGCTAAACGTTTTATTTAATATAATGCACCAATTTTTCTCGTATACATACGTCATGATTTTTATAGTGAGCTTATTGAGTGTTATAAGATACGATTTAATTTAACTCTACAAGCCTCATTAAATTGCTCAACAATGATATTTTTTGTCTGTAAAAATATCAGAAAATATTGTAAAGGCACAAGTGCTCATTGATTAAGTCTGGTTTATTGTTTAGATTATTATTTATATATAAACAGGTGAAAGTTTAAAAAATTTACAATTATAAACTTTGGGAAATGCTTTGATACTGGACAAGAGAAGATATTAACGTTTTAAAAATATTTTTCTCAAATGCTGTTGAAATACATTTAATAACAATGATATATGATAATATGTTTTTTTTCCTCCATTATGGGAGAACATTTATAAAAAAAGAATGCATTGCCAATCTGGCATTAACTTTGTCAATTAATATATAATGTTGCACAGTATTAAGTGCATATTCTAGTTTACTATTATTACAATAAGGGGTCAATTATCAAAGTTGCGCTAATTTTTCATAGTTTGTGATTTTCACAAAATAAAACGTAGGTTTATATCCATCTCTAAGAGGGGATTTACAACATTAGCACAATCCTAATGGGAGTCATTATATCTAACCTTCTTGACTTGCAATCCAGAAAAAATACAGTTAATTTTATCTAATAAAAATACACTAGAATTACATACGCTCGTGACTCATGATGTACCAAAGAATTAGTTAGACGCACTAATTACAAAGGTCGTTATTATCCCATTAATCAAACTGCGCACACACTATTTCTGGGTTATCTAAACAATTTTTAAAGCTTTTCATGTCTACCTGTCTGCACCCTGTATTGAAGATATATAGAATGAATAGACAATTATTCAAACTTTCAATTCCATGGGTACAAGAACTTAATTGTGCATCAATCAGGAACTGTTTTAGTTACTTATTGTTTGTCTGGATTAAAAAAACAACAACAACACATATGTGTTAAAGACAGCCCAAATGCAATTCAAATAAATTTAAAAAGCAAACAATATTGTTTTGCCCAATATGTATCTATAAAAATCATTATTATACCGTTTTGTTAGAAAACCGTTCAGCAATTAATAAAATAAATTATATCAGCAATCGAAATAACTCCGAAACAAGGTTTTCTTTGACTTTTAGATTTATAAGTAAATGTTCTCTAATAATAACAGTAAGTATGTGTAGACTTGTGTCATACTTGGAGGATGTTCATGCCAACCTGACTCTATCATATTGACTTGAGTTGGAATTTCACTGAAAAAAAATGCAACACATAAAATACCATGACTTAATACAGATGGTATTTTTTCTGGACATAACTCATTGCAATAGTAATGAAAGAGTCTGCATTTTTTGACATGGATGCGTTTTTTGATGTTATTATTGATGTTGTTTTATTTAGACATTACTACATAGCATATCATAAAATAAAATAAAAGCAAAAGGTGCATGATTAGTACCATCTTAAATATGCCAACTAGCTAATTTTATCTTTTATATCACATTTGCTGTCAAAAAGGTGATATTTTCTCAACTTATCTTACTGAATCAGGATCATTTAATCCTGTATTGCTTTTTTTTTTTTTTAAACTAAGACTATAGTATAAGGCTAAAATAAAATGGTACAGTCATGCTCAGGCCCCGTGTTCACTAAGATATAAGGGTTAAGATTAAAACTAAAATAAGTCTAAGTTAGGTTTTCTCATAAGATAAAAAAAAATTACAATACTAACTAAAAAAATTGGCCCCCGGGGTTTTTGTTAAAATTTCTTTTTTTGTTAAATTTAAAAAAGAAGGACCCTTTTAAAAAGTTGATCCGGGAAAATTTTAATCCCCAAATTTATTGTTGTTATGATTGATTTTTTCTTGCATTTTTTAATTTTTTATTTTTCAATTTTTAAAAAATAGTTTTTTTTTCTTTTTTCTTTTTTTCTTGGGAAACCCCAGGGAAAAGGCCCAAAACATTGATTATGGAAAACCGATGACAAAAAGCTTTTCAACAAAGGGAATTTTTTTTTCCTGTTTTTAAAAATTTTCAATTGGCATTTTAAAGAGCGTCAATCTTTTTAAATTTGACCGGGTTAAAAAAAAGAACCCTTTTTTACGAAATAATGAAACAAATTAATTTAATGGGTTAAAAGAAACTGGAATTCGGTTCTTCGGGTTTGGTTTTTAAAAGTTATTCATGTTTTTTCACTTTCCCCGGAAAAAATTTGGGGGGGGCTGGGGAAAGCGAAAGGGGGATTTAGGCTGGAAAATTTCGGGGGTTTTGGCCCAAAAAAATTAAGGATGCTTTTAAATTTTAAGGGTTAAAAAGAAAAGGGGTGCATAGGGAAATTTTTGGGGGAATACAGTTTTGGCCAAAAACATAAAAGAAAAAGGAAAAACTTCCTTTTCAAAGGACCTCTTAATACAACAGTTTCCCCTTTTATTTTAAATTTCCAATTCTATCACTTTTTTTTTGCGTTTTTTGGAAAACCCCTTTTTTTTTGCAATTTTTCAAAGCATAAATTTTTACCCTTACATGTTATGGTTTTTTAAATATTCTTATTTACATTAAAAAACAAAAAATTTTAAATTTTGAAAAAAAGTTTTAAAAAAAATTTCCTGTAAGAAGAAAGGGAGATTCCCCTCACCTTCTTAAAATTTTCAACAAATTTTAAACCTCGGTTCAAAAAAAAAAACCCTGCTTTCCCCCTTTTTTATGGCTTTTAAAAATTCAGATTGATGAAAAGCAAAAAAGGGGCATTTTTTCTTTGTCTTTTTTAAAAATGATTTAAAAGGGAAAGCTTTCAAAAACGGGACACTACCCACCATTAAAACCCCAAAGGGAAAAAAATTAAATTAAAAATGGCCCAAATTTTTGTACTGCCCAGGTAACCCAAAAACTTTTAAAAGATGAATGGCAAGCAAAAAAAAACAAGAAAAACAGAGGGTACAAAAAAAAAATCGCCCTTTTAAAAAACCCTTAAAGAACTGTTTAAACCTTTTTGGTCCACCCAAAAAAAAGAACTGGGAAAATGACCTTGACGAAATGGTCTTTTTTTTTAGGTTTACCTTTTTTCTAAATTTTTAATTAATGTTCTTTGTTTGCAGGGGGGTCCCCTTTATTTGGAGGTGAAATTTAAAAAAAAAAATTTTTGGTAATGAAAATTTTAACGAAAATAAATAAAAAAAATATATTGACATGTATGACAAATTTTTCATAAAACCATAAATTTTTAAAAAAGGGGAAACCCTTGTTGAAAAAAGATTTAAAAATGACAACAAAATTTTCAATATAAAAAGAAAAAAATGCCATTAAAAAATTTGAAGAAAAAAACTGGGTTTTTCCCACCCAAATATTAGAGGAACAAGAAGAAAGAAAAAATCCTAAACGCAATTATCCCGAAAAAACTGGGATAATTTATCGAAATTTTTGGGGACCCAGCTTTTTTTAAAATTGTTTAAAATTTAAAAACACATGTTTAAATTTAAAGGTTTCGAAACAAAAACCCCGCAATAAATTGTTTAACTTAGGTTTTTGAAAAAAAACTCCCGGGGTTAAAAACCCAATTTGGGGGTGGAAAAAATAAAATAGAAACTTTATGTTGTCAGGCCCCAAAATATTAAATCTTTAAAAACCAAAAAAAAATTTTTTTGATTGGGCTTCTTTACGTTTTAAATTTAGGGAAAAAAAAATTTGTTAAGGGGAAATTTAAAAAAAGTACTACTGAAAAAAAAAGGAAAACCCAGAATCAAAATTTATGGGGAAAAAGGGGGGTGCCCGGGCCCGTTCTTTGTCGCAAATTGTCCCAAAGGGGATATTCAAATGGCCCCCCCAAAGGGGGGTTTAATATTTCCCCAATACCCGGGGAATTATATTTTATTTAACAAATACCCTCTTAAAAAATTAATAAAAAAATTTTTATCAAGTACTTGATTTTATTGAAGATTAGTCCCTTTCGGGTTTTTTAAAGGGACACGCCCCCAAATTTTAAAACTCACTTTTGGATTTAAAAAGAAAAGGCCCAAAAAAAAAGGGAAATTTTAAAAATCTGCATTTAGTTTTTCTTGGGGTGGGAAAAAAAAACTATATTTTTAATGGGGAAATTTTCCTACATTTTTTCTTCCACTGTAGTTTAAGAGGGGTGTCAACATCAAAAGCGGGGAGGGAAACCCCTTAAAAAAGGAGGGAAGAAATTTGCAAGGAAATGAAAGCGGTTTTAGTGAGTAAAACCCCAAACCCAAAAACCCCAACGAAACCCCCAAAAAATTTTCAAAAGGGAAAATTTACAAAAAGCTGACACCCAAAAGCACAACAAAAACGTGAAATAAACACAAACAAAACTTTTTACCTTTAAAAATTTAAACATTAAAGCCTTAAAAAAATTTTTGAAAAAAACAAAAAAAATTTTTTTTGTGAAATATTAAAAAGAATTTAAACATTTCTAAAAAAGGAACTTTTTCTTTTTAAAACTTTTTTAGAAAGAAACAAAGACCCTGTGTGTTTCAAGTTTTTCATGAATACATAAAATCCCTTTTTCACAAAACCCCCAAAAAATTTAGTAAAAATTTTAAATTCAACTCCCTTTTAAAGATTAAGATTAAACTAGGGGATTTAAATTTCGTCAATGGCGAAATTCCCCAATTTTTCCAAGTAAAATTAAATTTCTAAAAATTTTCTTCCCGCATCCATATGCTTTAAAAATTTTTTCAGGATATTTTCAAAATTCCAAAATAAAATTTTTAATTTAAATTTTTGGGCGCAAACAAAAACCTTTGGGTTTTTAAAAAAAAATCCCGCTTTGTCGACGCTTTGCAATTAAAATTTTTTGATTAATGTAGGCCGGGGGAAGGGGTTATCACCAAAATTTGTTGCAACGGCTTTTCTCCAAATAAAAAATTTAAACCAGAAATGGTTTTAAAAAAAATACCAGAAGGGCATAAAAGAAATTCGTTTTTAACCAAAAAAAAATGTTTTGTATGTAAGGGATGAAAAGTTAGTAAATACATTACAAAAATAAAATGATACTTTGCCCTTTTGTAAACAATATCGAACATTTCATTTTTTTTTAATTAGAAAAAAAAAGCCTGGGGCCTTGAATTTTATAAGGTTTGTGCACCTTTAAAACTCGAGAATCTTTTTTTTTTTTATATTTTTTTGGGTTTATACCACCCATTTCTTGTACATTTTCCCCTTTTTCCCCGGATAATGAAACTAAAGGCCATTTAAACTAGCCTGGGAAAAAGCTCAGTTTTCAGGAGAAAACCCCCTGAAAATTTGGGCAAATCCTAAAATGGGGGAAAGGGGAATATAAAAAATATCCTTTAAACTAAAAATTTCCTACAGTTTTAAAATTTTTTTTGGATGCATTTAAAATTTTTGGTAAAGGGTTTTTTCCTTTTTATAAAAGAACCAACCCCCTTGCCCTTTTACCGTTTAAAAAAATGAAATGATTGTTCGAGAAACCAGCTTATATAAACTTATTTTTAAAAACCCCTTTGTTCCTTTTAAACAAAAAAAAAGATCTTTTAAAAATTTTTTAAAGCCAAAATTTAAAAAAATGTCTTTATAGATTTTTTTTTTTTTTTTTAAAAATGGGAAAAATTTAAAAAAATCTTTTTAAATTGGGACAATAAAAAAAAAAACCCTTTTTTTACCCCCACTCAGAGAAAAATTACGAAGGAACCCGGAAAAACCAAAAAATTTTTACACTTTATAAAACAAGATAACATAACAAGCATTTACATAAACCTTCGTTTTAAAAGGTGTACTCTGCAACAACCCACAAACTGTTTTAAAATGGAAAAAAGAGGAAATTTTTAATTTAAAAACTAAAAAAGAGGTTATCAGGAACTGGCAAATTTTAGAAATTTTTCCCTCTAATTTTGTTGGTAAAAACAAACTTTTTTCCGTTTTTGGTTTTTCATCACGATTTAAAAAAATTTTTGCACTACCTTTTGGGCCTTTTTAAATTTAAAATTACATTGGGGCTCTTTCTATAAGTCCCGTTTTTTTTAAACA